>NC_048298.1:95040225-95162104 GCF_013100865.1 Trachemys scripta elegans
GAGATAATTGGCTAAGGACTGAATGATTAGCCCATTAACAAGGTGATTCAGCTCATCAGCTGAGGACAGTCAAAAGAGAGATGAGACGAGGAAGAGGAAGGAGAGGAAAGGCAAAAGCAAGGGCCAGAGAAGCCTAGGAGCTCAGGGAGGTGAATTCTTTTGCCCCTCTCTCCCTGTGTCTGGGAAGAAGGTAAAAGCCTTAATGTATGAGCCACTATAAATCCCAGAACCTTTTCAGCAGTATTTTCACCTAGCCAATGATTCCCCATTTTGTAGTTGTATGTTTGATTTTTCCATTCTAAGTCTACTACTTTGCACTTGTCTTTATTGAATTTAATCTTGTTGATTTCAGACCAATCCTCTAATTTAGGCCTGCAAAACTCATAAAGTGGCGAGAGCCATATTACTCAAAAGAAAACAGCTGAGGGCCTCCTCCCCTGCCGCCAGCTCACCTGCCCCCCCGCCACTGCCCGCCCGCTCGCCTCCTCAGCCCCCAACGCCTCCCAGCTCACCTACTCACCCCCCGCCACCGGCCGCTCACCTCCTCAGCTCCCCTTCCTCACCTGCCGCTTGCCTGCTCACCCCCCATGGGCCGCACAGTGAGCCCATCTACTCACCCCCCCGCGGGCCGCACAGTGAGCCCATGCGGGCGGCCCCCAGGCCACATGTTGTGCAGGCCTGCTCTAATTTGTCAAGATCATTTTGAATTCTAATCCTGTCTTCCACTTGCAAATTTAACAGTCAGCAAGGACCAGGCCACACCTAGTCCGCCCACCTCACCCGGTCTGCCCCTCCCATCTGCCAGTGGCAGAGGAACAAAAAGATGGACCCCGGTGCAAGTTTCTATTGTGAGCCCCCTATGTGCCATCACATGTCCCTCACTCAAATAAACTCTCACTTCCCTCACCGCCTCCACTCGTCCCAGCCGCTGCACCCCCACTTAGCCTCCCCCACGCGCCTAGCTCCATGCTGTGCCATGTGCTCCCTCTGGCCCAGGCCCTGCATCAGTGCTGCTGCTGCTAGAACCATCACCACTGCTCCTGCCAAAGCTAGAACTGCTATTGTGGAAGTCAGAGCTGTTCGTCGCTGCTGCTGCCACCACAACTGGAGTCAGAACCTCTAGGAAGAACAATGCACCGGTTCCTGCTGCCTGCATTTGAATTTGCCCGGGCAGTCAGAGGAGAGGAGGGGCCTCCAATCAAAATGGAAGCTCTGCCATTGGCAGTCCCACTGATCAGAATTCATGGCAGAGCCACCATTTTGGATGCCTCCTCCCTGGGCAAATTCCAATGTGGGCAATGGGGAGCAGTGAATTGCTCTCCCTAGAGGTTTCAGCAGGCCACAGACAATGTCAGCGGTCTGCACTGGGCAGATGTGGAGTGCCTGAGCCTGCTGGGACCCTCCAAGTGTATGAGCCCCTGAGCAGCACCAGCTATTCCTCTGCCATGTGTGCCGCCCTCCCGCTCTATTCTGGGGCCCCACCCTCACAAGTGACCGAGTCAGTCACCATGGCAAGGAGCCCCCTCACTGATGCAATTAGATGGGTTGCTGAATACAGGAGAAGTGAGGACATACATCAAGCAACAAGCAACTTGTTTTGGGTAGACTGGATGTTCTAGCTCAATCTATTCTAGTGCCGTAGGATCTTATCATGGCTGCAGCCTCTGGAATCCTTCAGTCAAAGAAAACTTACCTGTTCCAAGTCCTCTGTACATTTTGGAGCACAAGTCAATGAGTTCAGCAAACTCAGATCTGGAGAAAAAGAATGAAGAAGTTGTAAAAGAATCTCAGAACAGGTGGGAAGCAATGGGTTTTGAAAATGCAAACTATTCAAGCCACAGGAAGAGACTATATGATCTGGGAACTAAAATCTCGGTGGAAGGGGTTTCAAGAGGTAGCTACTCTATTTGGTTTCCTCAATCTCAGGTGACTTCAAAATATAATTTTAGAAGAGTCAAAGGAGGAAGTTCTTAAACTTAGTGTCATAACTATAAAGGGAAGGGTAACAGCTCTCCTGTGTACAGTACTATAAAATCCCTCCTGGCCAGAGACTCCAAAGTCCTTTTACCTGTAAAGGGTTAAGAAGCTCGGGTAACCTGGCTGACACCTGACCCAAAGGACCAATAAGGGGACAAGATACTTTCAAATCTTGTGGGGGGGGGAAGGCTTTTGTTTGTGCTCTTTGTTTGGGAAGTCGTTCGCTCTTGGGACTGAGAGGGACTAGACATCAATCCAGGTTCTCCACATCTTTCTAAACAAGTCTCTCATATTTCAAACTTCTAAGTAAACAGGCAGGCAAGGCGTGTTAGTTTTTACTTTGTTTTCTCAACTTGTAAATGTACCTTTTACTAGAGTGTTTATCTCTGTTTGCTGTACTTTGAACCTGAGGCTAGAGGGGGGTCCTCTGAGCTCTTTAAGTTTGATTACCCTGTAAAGTTATTTTCCTTACTGATTTTACAGAGATGATTTTTACCTTTTTTTCTTTCATTAAAAGCCTTCTTTTTAAGAACCTGATTGATTTCTCCTTGTTTTAAGATCCAAGGGGTTTGGATCTTGATCCACCAGGAGTTGGTGAGAGAAAGGAGGGGGATGGTTAATTTCTCCTTGTTTTAAAATCCAAGGTGTTTGGATCTGTATTCACCAGGGAATTGGTGAAGAGTTTCTCAAGGCTTCCCAGGGAAGGGAATCCACTTGGGAATGGTGGCAGCGGACCAGATATAAGCTGGTAGTTAAGCTTAGAAGTTTTCATGCAGGCCCCCACATTTGTACCCTAAAGTTCAGAGTGGGGAAGCAGCCTTGACACTTAGTTCACGGGATTGTCTTTTATGATATATTATTTTACAAAGGATACAGAGGTATTCAGTTTGTCACCTGGAGTCCAGGACTACTTGAATTTCTTAGCGCCATGTTCTCTTGATGGTGTTTTACCAGAAATTGAAATGTTGTGTCGATTCATTCTCACCATACCAATTAGAGTGGCTAGTGCTGAATGCACAATGAACACATTAAGATGTGTCAAAAACTACATGCGTTCAACACTGTCACAGACATGGCTGCGTGACATTGTTGTCCTTGCAATTGAGAAAGACGAGACAGCCAGGTTGGAGCGGGGCAGCATCGTAGAACAATTTGCCAAGGAAAAGTGTTGCTGTGGCACAAGGTTCCAGTAATTGGAAATACGCAAGCCAACACAATTTGGATGCGATTCCACTTTTGTTCAGCCCTGCAGTTTTTGTTTTATGGTTTGTTTGTTTAACTTTTTATGTTTTAAAAAAGCCTGAGGTGACGTGACCACTGGGCCCCATGTTGCATGTTTGCTGACCGGGCTCTGACCCTTACATCTGCTCCTGATTGCAACCCCTTCCACCATGGTGGCATACACAAATTTTATAAGCTTACTCTCCACTCCATTCTCCAAGCCATTAATGACAATATTGAATCATACCAAACCCAGGATAGACCCCGTGGGAACCGACTAGATACTTTGTCCCAGTTTGACAGTGAACCATTGATAACTATATTTTAAGTACAATCTTTCAGCCAGTTGTGCACCCACCTCATTGTACCCCTGCTGATGACCGTTGTGGGTGTCAATATGGTGTGCCACAGGATGGAATTCCTGTTCTTTTAAATTACACGTGAAAATACTATGTTAAAAGAACACTATTATGGTTGAAAAGATCAAGCTCTGGAGGGGAATGTGCTCTAGTGGGCACAGACTCTTCTAGTCTCCCCATCCAGTCTCCTTGTCTAGCCAATCCCAGTTCCCCCCAGCTCTTCATCCAATCTGACTCTTCCCCCCACATTTCCTTTTCAGTTGGCATCCAGTCCTAGTATCCCTGCCAGGGATCCTTGTCCAATTTCAGTGCCTTCCTTTGTCCCAATCTCTTTGCCCAGCCAGGTCCAGTTCTTGCCCCACACCCTAGATCCTCATCAGACCTGTCTCCTCCCACCACACTGGTTCTCCATGCCATTCTCCTATCCCAACCATTCCCAGTCTTCTCTCAAGGCTCCTCGTCTGATCTCAGATTCACCCCTACTCACATTTACCACCACAGCTCCCTATCATAGATGCCCAAACAGTCCCAGTATCCTCCTCAGCTATCAATCCCAGTCTCCTTGCACAGTCCCAGTCAGTCCCCCACCCCAATACCTAGTCCCAGTTTCTCACCCACCCTGGGTCTCCAGTCTCAGTCTCTCTGCCCAATTCCCCCCAGGCTCCATGTCCAAGTCTAATCCCTCACCCCTTGTCTGGCTCTTGTTCCCTTTGCATTTGAGTCAGGCAGCTTCCTTCCAGCAAGGGGGCATTGAGAGCACAAGAGAAACAGTCTCCTTATTTTCTAATCCAGTGCCTGGCCATGGCCCACATCAGCCCAGTGCTGAAATTTCAGGGAAAGTCCGGGTCAGCTCCCTGCAGCCCTGGGCTGTAATATGCTCAGTGAGGATGGAATTGTTGGAGTTTTTAAGTGTGAAGCTCTAGCGAGTCTCCGCTGAGCAAGTGCAAACTGCAATTTTTCAAAAGCTTTTCACAGGGAAGCCAAAGGCACATCACTAACACAACAGCTACCCCCTGCCAAATTTCAAGCCCCTCTTCCATAGCATGAGGGTGCTAGAGCTTCTTAAAGAAAAGATTGCCAGAATCTTTTAACATGGACAAAACACCATATTTTTCCATAGCCTCGTTCTTGGAAATGGCTGAACTGTTCTGGTTGAATTTTTCAAAAAATGTTCAATCTGAGGCAAACACCAAGCACGAAAAATTTCTCCCAGAACAGTTAAAATCTGGCAAAGTTTAAGCAACTGAAAACATTGTCTTATAATGGGGAGTGTCAGCATGAGCAGTGTGTGAACCACCCGGTCAGGGAGGCTAGTCCCTTGCCCCACCCCTTCGACCCAAGGCCCATCCCTTCTGCCTGAGGCTCCCCTGCCAGAGACCCCCACTGTGGCCAGAGGAGCCCTGCCCCAGCCACCCTGAGTCCTGGCCCAGCAGCCGACCCCCGCACACGCCAGCCCCGGCCTGGCCTGGCCTGCCCACCTGAGCGCACCCAGCCCTGGAGCACTGTCTGAACAGCCCCAGCGCTCCCACTCCCGGAGCGCTGGGCAACCCCAGCACCTTCCCCAGCCACCCCGAGTCCCGGGCCCCCAGCCGGCCTGCTCTAGCCCCAGTTCCTGCCTACTTTGAGGAAAAGGAGCAACCTGGGCTGGGACCATGGGGAAAGAGTGGGAAGCAGGAGGGGGCCTCGGGGCAGAGCGTGGGCGGGGCCATGCCTGGCTGTTTGGGGAGGCTTAGCCTCCCCTGGCCTGCAATACCCACTGCCCATGAGTGTAGGGCAATCTTTCTAATAGGCAGTGCTACCAGCCCCGTAATCAGGCACACCAGCATACAACACTGAAGTGTTACAGATCCATGCTATCAGTCCTATAATTGAGACAGTTTGTCTATGTGAAACGTCTCCTTGAAAGATATTATCTCATATAGACAGATCTCAAAATACACATAGCTACACATAAACCTGCATCAATTCATACAGTTCCAGTCTGGCATAACAGAAATGCAGGCATACCCAAACCCATACAATCTCCACCATACTAAACAAAACCATGCCTGGGTTAATGAATATGCAACAGCAGTCCTGTTTCTAAACATGTACATGGGCACACAAACATGCACTCTCCCTCCCAGTCCTGACATGCTGATTTGGGGCTCTGATGGGAAGCATGTTTCTTGGCAGTCTGCTATTGCACAATTCTCAGAAAAAGAGTCCTGACATTCTATAGGTCTCCAGACAATTCCCCTATTGATGTCTTGTGAGTCATTGCAAACAGTCCAGGGTATGTTTCTGAATCACTTCCTGATCTTGAGGGGTTCCTCCACTTATGTCAGGGACTTTATGCTGAGGAGGAATGCAGTGGGCTGAATCCCTGGGGACTGGTTGCAAACACTTTCCACTTTCCCTCTGCTTTTTTTACTTTTACTGAGTGACTCAGAGAGGTGATGATATCTTGGACCAATGTCACCATTCTCATACCAAGACAGCAG
Organism: Trachemys scripta elegans; assembly: GCF_013100865.1. Classification (NCBI taxonomy): domain Eukaryota; kingdom Metazoa; phylum Chordata; order Testudines; family Emydidae; genus Trachemys; species Trachemys scripta. Next base: position 95,046,266 of record NC_048298.1, read on the forward strand.
AATCATGGGGAACCCAACCAGGGAGGCCAGAAGAAAAGTTTCTTTTTTATATTTTATTTTAAGCAGACTTTGTTTTTTTAAAGGAATACGCTCTGCTTCAGCACCAAGAGGTGGAATCAGGGAAGCTGTTTCAGCTGTCTTCAGTACTGTCAAGTATTGCTTTGAATTTTCTCCTTGCCACTCAAGCATTTTAACTCACTTTCCACCTGCTTAGCCTTGTAACAGCCTGCATGCAGGTCCCTGGGAGAATCAGATGTTCTTCTATGAAGTAAATTTAGTGCTGATGAAAGGTGCTGGCTTGGCAGCCCTGGAGACTGAAATCCTAGCAAGGATACCAACTAGAGCTGTGCCAAATTTACAATTTCAAACCCTCAGATTTTACTTTATTCGTATTTTTGACCAAATGTTTATTTTCACATCAAAAAGTAGTGACATAATGTTTATTTTCATGTGTGTTCAATGTAAACACCATCTCCATTTAAAGAAAATAAAAGCCCCATTTACTCTTGGAAAGGGACCTGATTTTGCTTGGCAAATGGCCCATTTTCATTTGAAAATATTGTATCTTGATGAAATTTTCTACAAAAATAAGCCCATTTTTGAGTTCATAATGAAATGCTGAAATCTTGAATTTCAAGTCGATTTGCATTTTGTTTTTCCAAGGTTGGACTGAGCTGCTACATGGTATTATGCCAAATCAGGATAGTTTCTGAATAATTGCAAAATTATTTTGATTGCAAAGCTAACCATCCTGAATGTGACTTAATACAGAGCTGTCAGACCAAATCTTTGGATAGCCTTAAACAATAGTGCTAAGAGAATTGCGAACAGCCTGAATGCATCCAAATGGCCTGTTAACACTGAAGCCTGATTGTGTTAATTTAAACATTAATATTAAGTACCATGTAATTTCTCTACTCCAATCTGTGGGCCTTTCATCTTTTAGGCTCTCTCTATACTACAGACTTTACCAGGCCGGCTCCAGCATTTCTGCCGCCAGAAAAAAAAAAAAAAAAAGCCGCGATTGTGATCAGTGGTGGCAATTGGGGAAAAAAAAAAGCCGCGATCGGCGGCGGCAGTTCAATGGCAGGTCCTAGAGGGAGTGAGGGACCTGCCGCCCCTGAATTGCCACAGGTGCCGCCCCTCTCCCTTGGCCGCCCCAAGCACCTGCTTGTTAAGCTGGTGCCTGGAGCCAGCCCTGGACTTTACAGTGGCACAGCTGTACCACTGTAAGGGCTCCAGTGTAGCTGCTTTATGCCGACGGGAGAGCGCTCTCCCACCGGCATAATTAAACCATCCCCACAGAGTGGTCATAGCAATGTCCACCGGAGAGCGTCTCCCGCCAACATAGCACTGTTCACACCAGCGCTTTTGTCAGTGGCAATTCGCACCCCTGGCCGACAAAAGTTTTACCAACAAAAATGCTAGTGTAGACAAAGCCTAAGTGAAAGTTTCTATTTGTATGAAGGTTGTCTACCAAATACCCACAGTATTCTTGCCACCAAGTTAAAGAAGTATGGGCTGGATGAATGGACTGTAAGGCGGATAGAAAGCTGGCTAGATCGTCGGGCTCAACGGGTAGTGATCAATGGCTCCATGTCTAGTTGGCAGCCGGTTTCAAGTGGAGTGCCCCAAGGGTCGGTCCTGGGGCCGGTTTTGTTTAATATCTTTATTAATGATCTGGAGGATGGTGTGGACTGCACTCTCAGCAAGTTTGCAGATGACACTAAACTAGGAGGCGTGGTAGATACACTAGAGGGTAGGGATCGGATACAGAGGGACCTAGACAAATTAGAGGATTGGGCAGAAAAAAACCTGATGAGGTTCAACAAGGACAAGTGCAGAGTCCTGCACTTAGGACGGAAGAATCCCATGCACTGCTACAGACTAGGGACCGAATGGCTAGGTAGCAGTTCTGCTGAAAAGGACCTAGGGGTCACAGTGGACGAGAAGCTGGATATGAGTCAACAGTGTGCTCTTGTTGCCAAGAAGGCTAACGGCATTTTGGGCTGTATAAGTAGGGGCATTGCCAGCAGATCGAGGAACGTAATCGTTCCCCTTTATTCGACATTGGTGAGGCCTCATCTGGAATACTGTGTCCAGTTTTGGGCCCCACACTACAAGAAGGATGTGGAAAAATTGGAAAGAGTCCAGCGGAGGGCAACAAAAATGATTAGGGGTCTGGAGCACATGACTTATGAGGAGAGGCTGAGAGAACTGGGATTGTTTAGTCTCCAGAAGAGAAGAATGAGGGGGGATTTGATAGCAGCCTTCAACTACCTGAAGGGGGGTTCCAAAGAGGATGGAGCTCGGCTGTTCTCAGTGGTGGCAGATGACAGAACAAGGAGCAATGGTCTCAAGTTGCAGTGGGGGAGGTCCAGGTTGGATATCAGGAAAAACTATTTCACTAGGAGGGTGGTGAAACACTGGAATGCGTTACCTAGGGAGGTGGTGGAGTCTCCTTCCTTGGAGGTTTTTAAGGCCCGGCTTGACAAAGCCCTGGCTGGGATGATTTAGCTGGGAATTGGTCCTGCTTTGAGCAGGGGGTTGGACTAGATGACCTCTTGAGGTCCCTTCCAACTCTGATATTCTATGATTCTATGATTCTATGATTCTATATTCAATCCTTTAGTCAGAGAAACAAGAGGAATGGGACAGGAATAATGTTTCAGGGGAGATCTCAGCTAGAATGTGGCTAAATATCTAGATTCTACTTTACCAACTGTTTGTGTAAAAACTGAATCTTATTCAGAACCTTTTGGTGTGGCAGATTTGATTGTCACATTCCTGACATTTTTTGCATACAGGAAAAATTTATAAAACCACACCAATGAAAGGAGGGGTGTGTGTGTGTGAGAGAGAGAATATGAAAGCCAGAGATCTGCCAAGTTTGCCAGTTTCATTTACTTGCAAAAAAGAACCTTGCAACAGTGGAGGAAAGAGTTACGGAAGGAAGCTTCCTGTATATAGTCAGAGCTGGTCTGCCTACAAAGCTTGAACCAGTTTAACTGAAATCAGTTTTGAAATTGATTTAGGTAAAGCAGAGCAAGCCTCTATGTGGACATACACAGATCAATCTACAACTGGCTTATATTGATTTAGTTTAATTTGGTGCAAGACAAGACTTCATTATGTCTAAATCAGTTCCTCTCTCTCTAAATCCTATTTCCTTTCATTAGTGGACTTCCTAGGATCAGCGTACATCCATTCCATTGCCGTTGGCTTAATTTTAGGCTGAAATGTTCGACACACAGTCTGGGAATGGAATTTGGGGCTTGGCTCTGTTAGCATTAAAGACCAGCTGGATTTGTGGTTTACCTTAAAAGACAAATTCTCCTTGTCCGGGATTTGTTATTGCCTGTCAGTTACTCATCTGCCCCTTCTTCAAATAGGAAATCTCAGATGCTTTCCAGAGAGTCTCCTTCTTTGGGAGATTTCAGATCCGTAAATTAGTTGCTAGCAAGATAAAAGGTTTGTCTTTTGCCAGCTAAGAGTCCCTATACAGACTGTGACCAAGGTTGTATTTGCCGGGGTATCTGCTTAGAGAAACTGTCATTTTGTTTCTTGGTTTATACAAAGATTTTGGCACCCAGACAGTACAGAAGATTGTTTTTTGCTTGTGGTAGGCCAGTAGACAGAGAAGGAGAGAGTTCTGTGCTTTCTCCATTCACTTTGCATCAACTTCTGTCCTCTTCATCATAAAGAAGGACTTTTACACCAATGGAAAAAGCACCAAACATTTTCTGTGTGCCAGTTATTTTTCTGACCGACATACGTGTTTGTTCATTTTTACATTATAAAATGTGGTTAGCATGCTCTCTAAAGTACATGTGCAAAATTAAAAACACATTGTCAGCTTGCTGCTTATTTCATTTTAATTAAGCTATTCATTAGGAATGATGGTTTTGTGATTAGGTCACTCTAGAGCTCACAATTTCTGGCTCTGCCACAAATTTCCTGTGTAACTTCAAGCAAGTCGCTGATTCTCTTAGTGCCTTAGTTCCCCATCTGTAAAATTAGGATAATAATTGGTCTATATTTAAAGTGTACGTTCTTTGAGGCAGGGACTGGCCCTTACCATGGGCTTGTACAGCACCTAGCACAATGGAGCCCTGATCTCAGTTGGGATCTCTAGGCACTACAGTAATACAGTAATAACCAATAATCTCTTCCCCGTCAAAAGGCAACCTTGAGTACCACCAAGTCACTTCCTGCGGCAAAACCAAGCTGTTGTATATAAATAAGCCTGTCACAGTGCCTGTAGGACAAGGGTTCTCAACCTTTATCTTTCTGAGGCCCCCTCAACATTCTATAAAAACTCCATAACCCACCTGTGCCACAACAACTGTTTTTCTGCATATAAAAGCCAGGGCCAGCGTTAGGAGGTTGCAAGCAGGGCAATTGTTTGGGCCCCATGCCACAGGGGGCCCTGCGAAGCTAAGCTGCTCAGGTGGTGGGGCTCGGGGCCCGGGGCTTCGGCTTTCTGCCCTGGGTCCCCAGCAAGTCTAATGCCAGCCCTGCTTGGTGGCCCCCCCAGGGGACCCCTGGTTGAGAACCACTGCTGCAGGGCACCAAGTATGGGTTCCATCAAAGCAGTCTCCATAGCTGAGGGCGGGGGTTGCCTAGCACCATTTAAAGTAGGGGGGCCTATAATGCTGCCTCCCAGCATCCTGCCAGCCCCCCGCCCCCAACTCTCATCTTACCTTCTCAGCCCTCCCGCCAGCAGCCTAATCCCCGTGGCCTATGAAACCCCTATCCACCCCCTCCCAGCAACCTCAGCTGTTGAGGGAGGAGCCCTACCAGCCGCTCACAGGAGCCCCTGCCTCCCCATCCCGCCACTTACCTTATCCCTCCCTTACTTTTAACAGGGGCCACTCACTCAAATATGGCCCAGACGCACCCCTGACATGAGTGCTGTTGCGACCTGATATGTGGCCTCTCAGTGCCCCTCAGGTTTGGCTTGGCCACCCCTCTATCATGCTGGATGGATGCAGAGAGGACCCTATGAAAAGTGGTCAGACCATGGCCCAGTTGGCCACTCCAGCACCGCACCCTATGGTTTAAGGTCCTTCACTAGACAGTGTCAGCCTCCAGCGCCATAGACAGTTAAATCCTGGCTGTTTGTCTGGGGGTATGTCTACAATGGAGCTGGAGGTGTGATTTCCACCAACAGGCACACATTCCCGCGCTAGCTCTGATCGAGCTATTGTGCTAAAAATAGAAGTGTAGCCGCGGCTGCATGAGCAGCAGGACAGACTAGCTGCCCCAAGTACTTCCTAAGGTTTCAGACAGATTGTACTCAGGAAGGACAGCTAGTCCATCCTGCCACCCAGGCAGCCATGACTACATTGCTATTTTTAGTGTGCTTGCTTGATCAGTGCCAACCACGACTATGTCTACCTGAGCTGGAAATTACACCTCCAGCTCCAGTGTAGATGCACCCAGACAGTATCAGCTTTTGAGACTGTGTGACTCTTTCATTGCATTCTGAAGCTTTGTCTATGCCAAGGTGCCCAACCTACACCCGGCAGGCAGTACCCGGCCCACCAGAGCATTTCATAAGGCCCACTGCTCCTGCTTTAATGCAAAACACAAAGGACTGATTCATTAGCGTTTTGTGTTCTTTACTGGTTTTTTTCCTCTGTTCTATAATTCTGATGCACATTTTATGCACAGATTTCTTTGTTTTTAAATAAACAATACTGTGCCTAGAAACAACCTATCTAAATATGTATGAAACAAGCTGAACTTAAAATTTAAATCAATACAGGTGCCTTTAAATCTTATGAAAATATGTAGAATCTGTTTGGCCCACACAAGGTTGTGCTTAGGTTCACGTGGCCCTCCTCTGTAATAAGGTTGGGCTCCACCGGTCTATGCTGAGGAGTTAAATTTTCCCATTGTTGCTTTACCACTTGAGCAGCTCCCCCAGCTCTAGAAATGATGGGTGCACTAGTACAGACTGGGGCACAGCATTTGGGCTTGGAGAGAAAGAAGCTCTAATTTACACCCAATCAGATAGTCATTATCCAAATGGACCTCGTCTGGAAAATAGCATCTAGCCCTGATTGGGCTAGTGACCACTTGGCAGTATGGAGACCACTGGTATGACTATTTAATGCATACACACCTGCATCTGTTATAACCTTCTCCCCTCACCTGCACATCCCTTCACTCCTGTTATCTTTTTATTTGCCTAAATCTTAGATTGTGGTCTCTCCAGGGCAGGGACTGTCTTCATGTTACTTATTTGCACGGGGCCTATTACAATGCAGCCCTGATCCCTAACTGGGGTCTTCAGATGCTACTGCAATCAAAATAATGGGAGAAAATGTTTTCATTGTAAACATACCACGCTTTGGATGATTTGCTTTCTCCTACCTTCCAGTTCCTACCCCCGCAAAACCTAATCACCACAGCCCCCAATCTGGGAACTCAGGGATATCTGTGGGAGTACTTTCCCTTTAGAGTAGCCACAATGGGATCTTTCTGATCTTCACTCACCAGCCCCTACGGGAGCGAGAAGGGGACTGAGCTGGAGGCAATGTATGATGGGATGCCCCCTCCCCCAATTTACTACTTCTACAACAGAAGATGAGACACAGAACAGGAGGCCAGGTGGATATTAGGCTTGTCTCCCTCCTCCTCACATCTGTAGCAGAGCAGTATTAGAACAAGGTCAGGACAATACTCAAAAAGTTTACCGCAATTGTAAAGTCTGTTAGGGGTGTGATTTTTAATGGAATTTTTATACCCAGCAAAAGCCCTAGTGTAGACGCAGTCATACAGCATAAAAGTGCTTTAGCTGTGTAACGGTGCGGGACTCAGCCCTGCGGCCCCTCCTGCTGGCATCCTGGGAATTAGCTCTTTTTCCAGCTTTGGAGCGCCCTCTGCAGGCCGACATCTCACTGCTGCTGGGCCCCCATGTCCCTCCTGGACCCCAGTGCCCATTATCTGGGGTGCTGCCCCCTGGCAGTAACCCCTCACTCTCAGGGTCTCCCCTCCCCAGGGACCCCAACCTCCTAATCCCACCTTGCCTCAGCTCCCCTGCTCCTCTGGCCTTTCCCCAATCCCGCTTCACTCCCAGTACCCTTTCTATAGACAGCCAGGCCCTGCTCCCTCCAAGACTGGAGAGAGTGACTCTAGCGCCAAGCTAGCAGCCCTTTTATACGGACCTGCTGTGCTCTGGTTGGGGCGTGGCCCCAGCTGTGCCTGCTTTCCTAATCAGCCTGGGCTTTTCCTTACAGCCCCAGCCCTCTCCCAGGGCTGACCTTAACCCTGTCAGGGCCTGAGGGGGTAACCACCCTGCTATAAACTGGTAGAGCTTATTTCACTGGGAAAACTAATATAAAGATAATATAATCTAAGTGTGTCTACACTAAGAGGGATTGCTGGTATAGCTACAAGAGCATTCCTTTCCTAGTGTAGACTAAGCCCAATATGGACCCTCTTCACAGCATCATTTTAAACATTTAATACACATATTCAATCTGCCTTGCTAGCAGGGCCGGCTCCAGGCACCTGTGAAGGAAGCAGGTGCTTGGGGCGGCCAATACAAAGGGGCAGCACTCCGTCCGGTATCGGGGCGGCACCTCTGGATCTTTGGCGGGAATTCAGCAGCAGGTCCCTCAGTCCCTCTCTTCCTCTTTGAGCTGACGCCGAAGAATGGAGCAGCGCAATTGAGCTGCTGCCAAAGTGCCGCCAATCACCTTTTTTTTTTTTTTTTTTTTGCCGCTTGGGGCGGCAGAAAAGCTGGAGCCAGCCCTGCTTGCTAGTCACAGCATAGATTTGTCCTAGGGTGGTGTAAATTACATAATGTGATTCATTCTGCACACCAAGATGTGTAATAATATCATCATCCAAAATACATCTCTTTTGCCCATTTTTTTTAGAGGAAAGCTTCGGCCTTCAGCTGAAACTCCCCGGACAGATCAGGATAATGAGCATGAAATGGAGGTCACTGCAGTTCAGCACTGCACCTGGGCATTTAATTCTTCAAGTCTCTGATTCCCATCAATAAATTGCAAGTAGAGGAGAGTAGATCAGGAAATGGTAATAGTGAGAGCCAAGAAGCAGGGGGGTTGTGTTCATCTACCTTCTGCAGCATTCGTGCTGCAATAAAGCAAATGCTCCACTCACCCCATGTAGTCACCTTGGCTGAAATCTGCTCTCATACCATAGAGCATATTGACATTTTCTCTTTAGTTACCTCTCCCAGACTCACTAAAAAATTCTCTCACACACTTTGCATAAACTCAGAAACCTGTCTGCTGTGAATATTGTGACAGACGCAAGTTGGTTGTTAGCTCAGTCAGTGAAATGTCAGCTTTGAAATCCCGCTGTCAAGTTAGCCCACCCTGGAACACCACTCCCTGTATGTTTTCGCTTCACTTCTCTCTGTAATTTGTTTGTTGTTCATAATACTTAGGACTTGTATGTTTGCAGTGTTGTTGTAGCTGTGTTGGTTCCAGGATATTAGAGAGACACTGTGGGTGAGGTAATATCTTTTACTGGATCGACTTCTGTTGGTGAAAGACAAGCTTACACAGAGCTCTTCTTCAGGTCTGGGAAAGGTACTCAGAGGGTCACAGCTAAATACAAGGTGGAAAAGATTGTATTTAATACATATTGTAAGAAACCATTCAAAGTGAAATGGCCAGTTAACACCTCTGTAGCAGGGGAGGAGGGGAAGAATAAAGGAGGAGGGGAGTAGTACATTACAGATTGTTGTATTAAGCCGTAAATGCAGTGTCTTTATTAAGTCCATGATTTTTAGTTATGCATCTGTTATGTGCCCATTCACCAAAGAAGAAACCAGCTTCTGAATAAATGAGCAAATAGTATTTCTTGGGTAGGGAACATTATAGAACAGGGGTCGGCAACCTTTCAGAAGTAGTGTGCCGAATCTTCATTTATTCACTCTAATTTAAGGTTTCGCGTGCCAGTAATACATGTTAACATTTTTAGAAGGTCTCTTTCTATAAGTCTATAATATATAACTAAATTATTGTTGTATATAAAATAAACAGGGTTTTAAAAATGTTTAAGAAGCTTCATTTAAAATGAAATTAGAATGCAGAGTCCCCCGGACTGGTGGCCAGGACCCGGGCAGTGTGAGTGCCACTGAAAATCAGCTCGCGTGCCACCTTTGGCACGCGTGCCATAGGTTGCCTACCCCTGTTATAGAACATTTCAGTATCAAACTGATCCCATGTCCTGTCCCAAGAAGAGATGGTGCTGGAGTTTGGAGACTGATCATAAAGGTTTTCATTTTCTCATTCCTTTCAAAATAAAGCAGGAAATATGGGAACTAGTTCTAAATTACCCATGCATGAGAGTGACAGGAGAAAGATAGAAACTGATGAAGACAAACAGCTGGAAATAATGTGAGGCAATGAAGCAATTACGTTGTGGCACAAAAGAATGAAATAACATGTATAAATAATTATCGGGGGAGCTCTCTCTCCTAGTGTTACCTTAGTAATGCAGAAACATACGGCCAAGTGATGCTATTGGGGCCAGGTGTAGCATAGAGCTGCACCACCATAGAAGGAGGTCTGGGAGGTATTGCACTCCTTCTTTAATGGCCCATTGTGCGCACATAATGCAACCTGCACCACATCAATGCATCTGCCCCGCTCCCCTGACCAGTGCAGAGAAAAAGCAAGGCTGGATGCATTGATAGGGTGCATGGGCAGCAGATATCACAGGCCAGGGGAGGCTGAGACTCCGCAAACAGCCAGATGTGGCCCTGCCCATGCTCCGCCCCCAGCCCCCCAAAATCAGCCACGCTGGCATTCCGGGGCTGGGGGCATTGGGGCCAGGGATGCTGGGGCCGCCCGCCCAGTGCTCTGGGACTGGGGGCACTTGGGGGGGTCGGGGTCTGGGGTGGGGAGGCTGGCAACCATGGTGGGGAGGGCCTCTGGGCTCCTGCGAGGTAAGGGGAGATGGAGGAGGGGGCTCAGGCAGAAGGGGCAGGGCCAGGGCTAGCCTCCCCGAACAGCCAGTTCATGCGCCACCCATGAGGAGGTGCTTGAAATGAGAAGGCCCTGCAACTAAGCCAAGCTGTTGCATAAGGCTATGAGAGAAGTTCCTTGTACACTAAACATGCACCTGCACATAGGCTGGCTCAGCTATCTGTTGGAAAGACAATGACCCTTCCAAGGTCCATGCCAGTATATAACTATAAAAGCTGGCCAATAACTCCTGATGTTGAAAAGTCTGCTTAATAAATGGATTCCGAAATCTCTTTGATTAAATGATCATTCTCTCAATTTGTTAATAGTCTTCCCTGGAATTGGAGCCACCTCCCCCTACCTGAGTGATGGCCCACAGCAGCTACATTCCACAAGAGTGGAACTGTTGGCCACAGGGCTGGGTTAGCTCAGGGCACAGAGCTGGCCTCAGATGGTGCAACTCATTCCCAGAACACGTTGGCTTTCAGCACAAAGTGCAAAACTCACTTAATCATTTTAGCTTTTGCACCGTGAAGCAATGACCCTGCAAAACACCTGTGTGGGAGAGAAACTTCCAATATGCAATACTTGTAAACCCCTGGGGTGAATCCTGGTGCCACTGAAATGAATGAAAGAACTCCCATTAACTCCCAGTGGGGTCAGGGTTTCACCCTTTATGTATAAGGTTCTCAGCTGCCACAGTGAGGAGCACAGGATAAAAACTAGATAGATGGATGTAACCAGGCTCCCTGGCTCAGTTACAGTTTTACTCTACATGGGGCCTTAGTTTAATCAGAATATTGCACACACAATATTAAAATGCCTTCACTGGGTTTTTAAATAAAAAGTAGGATTTGTCTCAGGCCTGGTCTACACTACGGGTTTAGGTCGACTTTAGCAGCGTTAAACCGAATTAAGCCTGGACACGTCCACACAACGAGGCCCTTTCTTTCGACTTAAAGGGCCCTTTAAACCGGTTTCTTTACACCACCTCCGACGAGGGGATTAGCGATAAAACCGGCCTTTGCGGGTCGGAATTGGGGTAGTGTGGACGGAATTCGATGTTATTGGCCTCCGGGAGCTATCCCACAGTGCTTCATTGTGACCGCTCTGGACAGCGCTCTCAACTCAGATGCACTGACCAGGTAGACAGGAAAAGACCCGCGAAGGTTTGAATTTCATTTCCTGTTTGCCCAGCGAGGAGAGCACAGGTGACCACGCAGAGCTCATCAGCACAGGTAACCGTCATGGAGTCCTCCCAGGATTGCAAAAGAGCTCCAGCATGGACCGAACGGGAGGTACGAGATCTGCTCGCCATATGGGGAGATGAAGCAGTGATAGCTGAACTCCGTAGCAGTAAAAGAAATGGAAAAGTATTAGAAAAGATCTCCAAGGCCATGAAGGACCGAGGCCATAACAGGGACACACAGCAGTGCCGCGTGAAAATTAAGGAGCTAAGGCAAGCCTACCACAAAGCCAGAGAAGCAAACGGAAGGTCCGGGGCAGAGCCGCAAACTTGCCGCTACTACGCGGAGCTGCATGCGATCCTAGGGGGTGCAGCCACCACTACCCCAACCGTGTGCTATGACTCTCTCACTGGAGAAACACACAGGGAAGACGGTTCGGGGAACGAGGAAGATGACGATGGAGGTACTGTAGGTAGCTCACAGCAGCAAGGAAGCGGAGAAACCGGTTTCCCCAACAGCCAGGATCTGTTTGTTACCCTGGACCTGGAACCAGTAACCTCCGAACTCACCCAAGACCCTCAGGGCACACAGGAGACCTCTGGTGAGTGTACCTTTGTAAATATTTGTAAACATTACACATGGTTTAAAAGCAAGCGTGTTTAATGATTAATTTGCCCTGGCAATCGCGGCCAGTACATCTACTGGAAAAGTCTGTTAACGTGTATGGGGATGGAGCGGAAATCCTCCAGGGACATCTCCAGAAAGCTCTCCTTTATGTACTCCCAAAGCCTTTGCAAAAGGTTTCTGGGGAGGGCTGCCTTATCCCGTCCGCCATGGTAGGACACTTTACCACGCCAGGCCAGTAGCACGTAGTCTGGAATCATTGCATAACAAAGCATGGCAGCGTATGGTCCCGGTGTTTGCTGGCATGCAGACAATATCCATTCCTTGTCTCTCTTTGTTATCCTCAGGAGAGTGATATCATTCACGGTCACCTGGTTGAAATGGGGTGATTTTATTAAGGGGACATTCAGAGGCGCCCGTTCCTGCTCTTCTGAACAGAAATGTTCCCCGCTGTTAACCATGCGGTGGAGGGGAGGGGTGAAGTGATCATCCCAGAGAATCGTGTGTGTGTGTGTGTGGGGGGGGGTGGTTTACTTGTGTTTGTGCCGCATGTTAACCGGGAAACTGCAGCCCCCTCCTTTTACATTGAAACCCCATTTTAAATGGACAACCCAATTCATCCTTGAGATGGGAAATGCGCTGCTGTTTGCAACCTTTCCCGCATGTTAAGAAGGTTAAATAAGCCAAAACACTGTGGCCTACGATGGCTGCCTGCAAGCCGAAATATGCGACCTTGTAATGAAAGAGTGTACCCATTGTTCCCTAAAATGTGTCTTTTTTAACCACCTCTCCCTTCTCCTCCACCAGCTGCAAATGTTTCTCCTTCGCAGAGGCTCGTGAACATTAGAAAGAGAAAACGTAAGACGAGGGACGAGATGTTCACGGAGCTGCAGATGTCCTCCCACGCTGATAGAGCACAGCAGAATGCGTGGAGGCAGTCAATGTTGGAGATGAGAAAAGTCCAACATGAACGAGAGGAGAGGTGGCGGGCTGAAGACGATAGGTGGCGTCAGCTTGCAGACAGACGGCAAGAGGCAATGCTCCGTCTGCTGGAGCATCAAAGTGATATGCTCGAGCGTATGGTTGAGTTGCAGGAAAGGCAGCAGGAGCAGAGACCGCCGCTACAGCCCCTGTGTAACCAACAGCCCTCCTCCCCAAGTTCCATAGCCTCGTCACCCAGACGCCCAAGAACACGGTGGGGGGGCCTCCGTCCACCCAGTCACTCCACCCCAGATGATCGCCCAAGCATCAGAAGGCTGGGCTTCAATAAGAGTTAAAGTTTTAAAATGCAGTGTGTCCTTTTCCATCCCTCCTCCCCCACCCATCCCTGCTACCTTGGCAATTATCCCCCTACCTCTGTAAGGAACTAATAAAGAATGCATGAATGTGAAAAAACAATGACTTTATTGCCTCTGCAAGCGGGAGGGGAGGGGAGGGTGGGGTGGGGTGGTTGGTTTACAGGGAAGTAGAGTGAACCGGGTCGGGGGGGGGGTTGGAGGGTTCATCAAGGAGAAACAAACAGAAGTTTCACACAGTAGCCTGGCCAGTCACAAAACTCGTTTTCAAAGCTTCTCTGATGCGCACCGCGCCCTGCTGTGCTCCTCTAACCGCCCTGGTGTCTGGCTGCGCGTAATCAGCGGCCAGGCGAGTTGCCTCAACCTCCCACCCCGCCATAAATGTCTCCCCCTTACTCTCACAGATATTGTGGAGCGCACAGCAAGCAGCAATAACAATGGGGATATTCTTTTCGCTGAGGTCTGAGCGAGTCAGTAAGCTGCGCCAGCGCGCTTTTAAACGTCCAAATGCACATTCCACCACCATTCGGCACTTGCTCAGCCTGTAGTTGAACAGGTCCTGACTCCTGTCCAGGCTGCCTGTGTATGGCTTCATGAGCCATGGCATTAAGGGGTAGGCTGGGTCCCCAAGGATCACGATAGGCATTTCAACATCCCCAATGGTCACTTTCTGGTCCGGGAAGAAAGTCCCTTCCTCCAGCTTTCGAAACAGAGCAGAGTTCCTGAAGACGCGAGCATCATGTACCTTTCCCGGCCATCCCACGTTGATGTTGGTGAAACGTCCCTTGTGATCCACCAGGGCTTGCAGCAGCATTGAAAAGTACCCCTTGCGGTTTATGTAGTCGGTGGCTTGGTGCTCCGGTGACAAGATAGGGATATGGGTTCCGTCTATGGCCCCGCCACAGTTTGGGAATCCCATTTCAGCAAAACCATCCACTATTGACTGCACGTTGCCCAGAGTCACTACCCTTGCTATCACCAGGTCTTTCATTGCCCTGGCAAATTGGATCACAGCAGCCCCCACAGTAGATTTGCCCACTCCAAATTGATTCCCGACTGACCGGTAGCTGTCTGGCGTTGCAAGCTTCCACAGGGCTATTGCCACTCGCTTCTCAACTGTGAGGGCTGCTCTCATCTTGGTATCCTGGCGTTTCAGGGCAGGGGAAAGCAAGTCACAAAGTTCCATGAAAGTGCCCTTACGCATGCGAAAGTTTCGCAGCCACTGGGAATCGTCCCATACCTGCAGCACGATGCGGTCCCACCAGTCTGTGCTTGTTTCCCGGGCCCAGAATCGGCGTTCCACGGTATCAACCTGCCCCAGTAACACCATGATTTCCACATTGCTGGGGCCTGTGCCTTGTGAGAGGTCTATGGCCATGTCAATTTCCTCATCACTCTCGTCGCCGCGCTGCAATCGCCTCCTCGCCTGGTCCGGGTTTCGCCTTGGCATGTTCTGGCTCTGCATGTACTCCAGGACAATGCGCGTGGTGTTCATAGTGCTCATAATTGCCGCGGTGATCTGAGCGGGCTCCATGATCCCAGTGCTAGCTATGGCGCCTGGTCAGAAAAAAGGCGCGAAAGTAGTATCTGATGGACCAGGAGAAGGAGGGCGGGAGGGAGGGAGGGCCGAGTGACGACATGGCGTACAGGTACAGGAACAGGGAGAAACACAAACAACTGTCACACAGAATGGTCCCCCCAAAGATTAAACTGGAAACCCTGGGCTTAGCAGGCCGTTGATTTCACGGAGGAAGGGGAAGCAAATGAACACAGAACAAATCTATTTTTTACATCTTAAGGTGGCAGCCGACGCTGCAGCATGAGTGACAGCCATACCAGTATGACGATGACGGGTACCAATCATAATATGCCATCATCTGCCAAAAGGCAAGGGGCTGCTGCTGTGTAGCAATGCAGCCCCACGTCTGCCAGCCCCACGTCCGCCAGCACCCAGCATCGCCCTCGGCCTCTTCTGGGTGCTTAGCAGACAATATTGGGCAATTGGCAGAAAATAGTATATTATGACTGGTAACCGTCATCATCGAAACAGTAGCATGTCTGCCCAGGTGGCCATGATTGACAGCCATACCAGTACGACGACGACGGGTACCAGTCATAATATACCATCGCCTGCAAGGGGCTGGTGCAATGCAGCACTACGGCTGCCAGCCCCACGGCTATCACTCATGCTACACCGTCTACCGCCAAAAGGCAGTTAGCAGCTGCTGCTGTGTAGCAATGCAGTCCCACGTCTGCCGGCACCCAGAGGACATATGGTGACGGTGAGCTCAGCTGAGCTGAGCGGGCTCCATGCTTGCCGTGGTATGTTGTCTGCACAGGTAACCCAGGTAAAAAGGCGCGAATCTATTGTCTGCCGTTGCTGTGACGAGGGGGGAGGGGCCTGACGACATGTACCCAGAACCGCCCGCGACACTGTTTTGCATCATCCGGGCATTGGGATCTCAACCCAGAATTCAAAGAAAAGGCGCGAACCGCTTCTCGGCTCGAGCTGTGGCGCAAACGTAGTATCTGACGGCCTAGGGGAAGGAGGGAGGGGGGCCGAGTGACGACATGGCGTACAGGCACAGGGAATTAAAATAAAGAACGGTGGCTGTGCATCAGGGAGAGACACAAACAACTGTCACAGACTGGTCCCCCCCAAAGATTAAACTGAAAACCCTGTTGACGGAGGGAGGGGGAAGCAAATGAATACAGAGAAAATCTATTTTTTACATCTTAAGACGACGGTGCAGCGTGACTGATAGCCCTCGGCATCTTTCTGGGTGCTTGGCAGCAAATACTGGGCGGTGTATGACGATGGTCTTCAGGCCTATTGTACGAGCTGCTGCTCAGGGAAGACTCTGCTAACGTGCGATGACCCGACTTGTAATAGGCCGGCTAACAGTCATAATACACCATTTACTGCCAAAAGGCAAGCCCCACGGCTGCCAGCACCCAGATCGCCGATGAAGGCTACCAGTCTACTGCACCGTCTACCGCCAAAAGGCAGTTAGCAGCTGCTGCTGTGTAGCAATGCAGTCCCACGTCTGCCGGCACCCAGAGGACATATGGTGATGGTGAGCTCAGCTGTGCTGAGCGGGCTCCATGTTGTCTGCACAGGTAACCCAGGTAACCCAGATAAAAAGGCGCGAATCTATTGTCTGCCGTTGCTGTGACGGGGGAGGGAGGGGCCTGACGACATGTACCCAGAACCGCCCGCGACACTGTTTTGCATCATCCGGGCATTGGGATCTCAACCCAGAATTCCAAGGGGCGGCAGAGACTGCGGGAACTGTGGGATAGCTGTGGGATAGCTACCCATAGTGCAATGCTCCGGAAGTCGACGCTAGCCTCGTACTGTGGACGCGGTCTGCCGACTAGAGCACCTAGAGCATTTTATTGTGTGGACATACACAATCGGCTGTATACAACCGATTTCAATAAAACCGGCTTCTATAAATTCGAACTAATTTCGTAGTGTAGACATACCCTCAGACAGGACCCAGGCCATGGCTCCTAACAACTGCTGAGAGCTGATTAATCCTTTGGTGGGGGTCACACACAGTCCATCACAAACTCACTACCTGAGGGCTTAGAAATGCAGGGTGGGGTTTCAAAAGCCCTCAGTGTCAGCCTTACTCTGCTCCCATTGAAGCTAATGGGAACTTTACTGTTGACTTCAATGGAAGCAGAGTTAGGGCAATGCTTCACGCTTTTGAACCACTCCCCACAAAGGGTTACATGGGAAGCAGCACCAGCTTAAAGATTTGGGGGTGTCTTCAGTTGCAGCCATCTGTGGAAGCCCCCTGCCGCTGTCCCCATGCACATTCTCTTGTTCTGCAAATCTACAGGCATCATCATTAAAGAACAGCCTCCGAGGAGCCCGCTTCCATATGGAGGATAGGATTTACTTCCATGCACATTTCTAAAACAGCGTCCCTGAGATGCAAGCCATAGGTTTGCTGAGAACCAAGGATTTTCCCTCCTTACACTCTGTTTTTCTGTGTATCTTGTAAAACCTTGTGAGTCAAAGTCAGGGGACGGTCAGGAGATGGGAGTTTTGGAGGCTGTGGTTTCTCCCAGTTGGCTAAAGCCCAGCATTAATGAGAAAGTTAAAAACAAAATCATGTCTGCGACACTGTTATGGTTAGAGACCAAACCCAGTGTGTCACTGCTTTGTATTTCTGAGGCAGATGAGCTAAGTTAGCCAGTTGCGGCTGGGACGTCACTGTCTAGAAAGCGGCTATGAAATTGTACCCTGGCCTCAAGGTGCCGTGTTAGGGAGGTTTGCTAAGCAAAGCCGCTTGCTGAATGTGGGAGTCTTTCAGTTTGGGCCTCTGCATGGGAAGTTTGTAGGAGCTGTTTCAGCATCCAATGAAAAACCAGATGATATCAATTGAGAAGAGGTCTGAGGGGGTAAACTCTGTGGCAGATGTTTACAAGAAACGTTCTTTAGATTCACGAATGAAAAAAAATTAGAACTCGAGAGGGGAGTAGACAGAGCAGTGGAATTCTTCTGCCTGGAAATGAGGGTTAATGGACTCCCCCACTCAGAGGCCCTGACCGGCTGTTTTGGGTTATAACCAGGCAGAGGTTCTGTTCAGTTCCTCTCAGAGCATGGGGATTTTTCATGTTTAAAGGGAGATTTTCCCCACTCCCCACAGCCGTGTTTGTGAGTTTGGAGAGTGATCAGACCTGCAGCCATTCTTTGTGTAGTGAAGAAGCTGAGGGCACAAAGGACGCACCTCATGCATGGAATTTCTAAGGCCCTGTCAACCTCCTGGTAGAGAGTAAGAATGTGAACCACAAGCTATTGTTGTGGCTGCATCAGGCACTGGTGGGGAGGTCAGGTGAATATTTTAACCACAGAAGGACAGACAGGGAGAAAAGAGGTAGCAGTCTAACAAACCAGCCTCTGAAAGTATTCTGGTTTTTGTGTGTGAGTGAATGCAAGGCTCATACAATAAGAGCTCATCCAAGGACAAAATATAGCACAGGTAACTGCTGTGCTCACTCCCATTATACAGGTCTGCCAATGCACCTCACTTCTGACCTGCAGCACCTCCCCACGCCACTGTTTCTGAGTCCCTACAAAATGTCAATACACCTCAGTCCTGGGTCTAAAGCAGTCCCCGATACTCCAGTCCTGAGCCCCTACTGCAGTACCAATGCACCTCCGTCCTGAACTGCAGCACTTCCTGCTATTCCAGCACAGGGCCAGTCCTAGGATTACCATATTTCAAATTCCCAAATAGAGGACACTGCCAGGAGGAGAGGAGCTGGAGAGGGGGTACAGCTGGGGGGTGCTGGAGGAGGTATTTGGGGGGTACTGGAGAGTGTGTGTGTGTACTGGGAAGGGTATTTGGGGGCTGCTGGAAGGGTGTGTGTACTGGCATGGGGTATTTGGGGCTGCTGGAGGGGATATTTGGGGGGGTACTTGAGGGGTGTGTGTACTGGCAGGGGGTATTGGGCTGCTGGAGGAGATATTTGGGAGGTACTGGAGGGGGGGTACTGGCAGGAGGTATTTGGGGGTGCTACAGGGGTGTGTGTGTACTGGCAGGGGGTACATGGGAGTGCTGGAGGGGTGTGTGTGGACTGGGAGGGGCATTGGGGTGTGCTGGAGGGGCTACCTGTGACCTCACACTCAAGGTGAGGGGCAATTTTGTGCTCCCTGTCACAGTGGCCGGGTGGCTGGGACACAGCGGCAGCCCATCAGTTAGCGCCTCCCTGTGGGCCTCTCCCCCTCCCAGA
Organism: Trachemys scripta elegans; assembly: GCF_013100865.1. Classification (NCBI taxonomy): domain Eukaryota; kingdom Metazoa; phylum Chordata; order Testudines; family Emydidae; genus Trachemys; species Trachemys scripta. The sequence goes on from NC_048298.1 coordinate 95,065,079, forward strand.
GACGGCCCAGCCAAGAGGTGCTTGGTGGCTCCACTTACCTGGCGGGCTAGGCCTGGCCAGAGTGGGTGGATCCGGCAGCTGCGGATGCAGGGGAGGAACCAATTGGGGCACGGAGGTGGCTCTTTCTGAGCTGCAATGTCTGCTCTGCAAAAATCCCGGACACTTCCTCTTATTTGAAAAATCCGCCCGGACGGGGGGACGGAGGATCAAAAAAGAGGTCGTGTCTGGGGAAAACTCGGACTTATGGTAACCCTGGCCATTCCTCTCCTGTCATATAATGCCCCTGATGGTTGCTGCGCTTGTTACACATTCTTACATCTGTCTGATGAAAACCTAAGCAATAAGCCTAGCTGAGAAACAAATACCCAGTGTTGGGTCTGCAGTGGCTCACTCACATTTGTCTTGTTTATCCAAGTGAGGTGGAGATATTGCCTCACAGATAAAATCAGCCCAGGTCCCCACCTCCTTTTCCCATAAAGGGTGAACCCTTTTCTCTGTAAACAGAGAAGAGCTGACTGAATGGGGGGCTTAAGCAGACAACAGCCTCCACGCAGCCTCAGGCATGCCCAGTGAAAAGAAGAGGGTCTATGTGTTATTCCCAATGGAATTTCTCTACTTCCTGCTGCTTGCAATTCCTAGCCACTGTAGTCTCTGCTACACAAATGTGTGTGTTTAGGAAGGAAAAGAATGCTTCTGGTTGAGATGGTGGTTACGAGATGAAAAAAGATTGATCCCCACAGTGGTTTCCTCTGTTTGCGTGTGCTTGAAGAGCCCCTTTCTCCTTAAGGCTGGAAAGGGTTAGGATGGAAATAGGATGTAAATTGAAGCCAGTTCCAGTTGAAAATAACTCAGCATATGTCCTCTGTGAATTGTATTTAACTCACCTGGTAGAACTGCCACCACTTCCAGCCCACAAGGGCAAGCCTGGGTCTCAGGTCAAGGCCAAAGCACACATATATAACAACCATCTGCTTGGGTCATTGGCATTCACTGCTGCCAGCCTGAGCCTTTCCCACTTCAGCAGAAGGACAAACTGCTGTAGTAGGCTTGTAGCCTACCACATGAACCAGCCACAAGAGGGCGACAAAGACCCACTCTGTGCTTATGTGGGCTACATATGCACTAGAGCTGGGAGGGAAACAGTTTTCCCATTCCATGAGCGTCTCCAGGTTTAAAAAAAAAAAAGTTCCCATCCCCAACGGAGATGAAAATTTGAAATCTCAAAAATTTACGCACACAGATCATCTGGAAAAAAAATCAGATCAGATCTATCAAAACATTTTATTAAATTTTGACCTGTTACATTTTTAACTGTAAATTGACTAAAATTTCAAAACAAAAAGTCATTTCAAACTGAAAAACAAGCTTTTCTGTCTTGCAAATGTTAAAATGGGACACTGACAATTTCAAACAAAGTTTTCAAAACATTTCTGAATCAGGAGATTTGTTCTAACCAGCCCTTCTCCACAAACAGTTCTGGTTTCAATGAATCAATCAAAAAAGCATTTTTTCCTAAAATTCCTGACCAGCTGTAATATGCACACAATAGGCCAGTCACAGGGAAGAAGGCTGCCATTACATCCCCTAAATTCCACAGAACCAAAGGCAAAATCTAGCCTAGATAAAACTAGATTTTCCACTGCTGGGTAAGAGGCATCAGACTCTGCGACATAGCAATGGGGGGGAAAGGACAAAGAGCTTAAAATTAGAGCTGGTGGAAAAGCAGGATATATTAGGACACTCGAGGAGAGGTGAGAATGTGATATAAGTCCCGACTTTCTGAGTAAGTGGGTGAGCATGAGGGTGATGAAAAATATATGTGAAAGATTGTGAACAATGTAGCCAACATGACTTGTGTCATATTGACACGATAACATATGGCAGTCTTAATCCATTGCATATGTGTTAGCCTGTGAGTGTGCAGACAAAAATCCCATGTGCCAGTATGCATAAATGTGAAACTGTATTGTATGGCATCATATGATATGACAGGAAGACATGAAGACATACACTCACTTCTACACCTTATCACATAGACAGAGACTATCTGCAGTGTGGCAACTCCTGTTTCCCTAATTCTTGTAGATTACACATTCATCAAAAGCCCTCTGAACATTGAGAACTTAATTCTCATTGCTGGTTTTGCTAGTCCTGTGCCTTTAAAAAACTAAAAGTCAAGCTTTTCAAAAAGTCAAGTGGTGAGTGCCCTGATGTTTTGGTTTCTATCTATGCCAGTAATTCCACTGCTCGGAGCGCTTTTGGCACAACAGAAGAACGCAAAGCAAAAAAAAGAAAGGGTGACCCACTGCTGAGCAGCTGCTGGAAACCCAGAGGGTATTTCAAACCTACCAGTGAACTGTGGTATCCTGTACCCTTTACCAGGCAGTGAAGCATGAAGATACTGCCTTGATCTACTGCCCACCTCATCCTGCCAAGCATCTGACAGCTGGCATTTCGGCCAAGGGTGAACTAGAACACTAGCACTATGCCTGTATTTACAACTATCTTGGGATATTTTGGGATGTTACGGATTACTGCTAGTGCCATACTTTGCTTTGCTTTAGGGCCTTGGCTACACTGGCAATTCACAGCGCTGCACTTGCTGCGCTCAGGGGTGTGAAAAAACACACACCCCCGAGCGCAGCGAGTGCAGCGCTGTAAAGCGCCAGTGTAATCAGCGCCTGCAGCGCTGCACGCTCTCTCGCAGCACTGCAAGCTATTCCCCTTGGAGAGGTGGAGTACTTGCAGCGCTGCGAGAGAGCTCTCGCAGCGCTGGCGGTGCGACTACACTCGCACTTCACAGCGCTGCTGCGGTAGCGCTGTGAATCCGCGAGTGTAGCCAAGGCCCTAGTATACACAAGGCCTGATTCTGATCTCATTGCCTTTAAATGAGTTCCACTGGTGTGAAATCAGAACCAAGCCTGTAGTAAGGTTTGAGTATCCATTGCCCAATGTGGACCTGTGCCTGTGTAAAGTTGGCAAGAAGTGGGCATAAGCCTTCCCGCTAGTGAACTGCGCTCACTGTATACTTCTGAGGTGATCCTCGGCTTGTGAAAAGTATGTGTAGCTGTAGCTCCATTAGCTGGCTCTATGCACTAAAGTGCAAGCACCAAAAGGGGCATGGCTGAGCCCCTAAAGGGCATGGTTACCAAAATTCTGCACTGCAATTTTCACACTGGCTCAAGGAAGTTTGGTTCCCATCAAGAGGCCATGCCTGGCACCCATTGAATTTGATGAGCACAGGATCTGGCCCAAAGACAGTGGGAGAAGCACTCAAAGCCTTCTGGGTGCATTACGACCATTGGTGGTAGACAAGGGAAATAAACAGTCTCAGAAGCTCTGGGGCCACAAATAAGAGATCCAGATTCAGAGGGAATTGAGGATAGGAGGCAAACCCATTGGAAGCAGGACAGTGGGGGGATGGGGAGGGAGGGTAAACTCTTTTGCCCTCAGATGTGTTGCAGGAGCAGGGTTCTGGGGTTCCTGGAAGATGGTTTGGGGTTCTATAGTTCATTCAGCCTCATGTATAGTTTTCTTCCTTCTGATGTTACCTTCCTGACTCCCTTCCGCAGCTTTAGAATTTACTTCCCAAATGCTCCAATTCCTAGAGGGTTCCCCTCCTTCCTAGAGAGTAACTTCCTCCCTCCCCTATGTAACATGTTTATTTTGGGAGAGGAGTATGTGACATTGCACTCCATATGTTTATGGAAATATGCTTATGAGTGTAAATATAATGTAACTGGAATATGCTTCATGCAAAAGGTCTCTTGTAAGGTATCATTACAAAGCTTATAATCTACTGAGTGTGGTCATCCTATTTGTATAAATGTATAATTCGTGTATCTGAAGCTAGAAATATGAAGTGTTACTCTGAACTCCTATTGTAACTATGCAAAGTGTGGGCCATTAATGGTGGCTTGGAATCTTGATGGCTCCCATCAACCAGGACAATTGGTGAATGTTTACTTGCAAGCCTCCACTGCATACCTGCGGGCCAGTCCTAGAGGAATGGGGGGGCTCACAGAACATGTGACCATGTCACCTGGTACTGGAATCCATCTTTCACCTGGTGCTTTTCCATTTAGAAGGATGGGTGGGAACCCAGAGAGAGACAAAGGATTCCTGCCTTGTGCCAAAGCTATAGAAGGGGGTGAAACAGAACAAAGGGGGCTGCAGTCATGAGAAATCCCCTAGCTACCACCTGAGCTGGAACAAGGACTGTACCAGGGGAAAGGATTGGGCCCAAACTAGAAAGGAGTCTAGTCTGTGAAAGAAGCTTATTGGAGGGTGAGGGTGAGATTTTATCTGTAATCAGTTTCTTAATGTATCAGGCTTAGACTTGCGTGTTTTGTTTTATTTTGCTTGGTGACTTACTTTGTTCTGTCTGTTATTACTTGGAACCACTTAAATCCTACTTTTTATACTTAATAAAATCACTTTTGCTTAATTACTTACTCTGGGGGTCAATTAATAATACCTGAGGGAGCAAACAGCTGTGCATATCTATCAGTGTTATAGAAGGTGGACGATTTATGAGTTTACCCTGTATAAGCTTTATACAGAGTAAAATAGATTTATTTGGGGTTTGGATCCCATTGGGAGCTGGGTGTCTGGGTGCTAGAGACAGGAGCACTTCTTAAGCTGTTTTCAGTTAAGTCTGCAGCTTTGGGGCACGTGGTTCAGACCCTGGGTCAGTGTTGGAGCAGACTGGTGTGTCTGGCTCGGCAAGGCAGGGTTCTGGAATCCCAAACTGGCAGAGAAAATGGGCTCAGAGGTAGTCTCAGCACATCAGATGACAGTCCTAAGGGAGTCTCTGAGACTGAACCCGTCACAGAGTACTCTAATTTGTGAATTAAAATAGGGCAGAAAGAAACCCAAACAATGTCAGAGAGAGGGGAAAAATCCAGCTTCCCTTTGTCTCACTACGGCACCCAGCAAAAAAAAAGAAAATTAAACACACTCTGGAGGGCTCACTGTCCTCAGAAAGAGGGGAAATACCTAGAGGTGTCCTTAAAGGCAAACACACTTGGAGAACACAAGCCCTACAAAGTGAACTCCATACTTTAAGAAATGAAACATTTCTATGCACTCAATGTGCCCTTTAAAAGTCTTTCCCATATTTGGACAGGTGGTGCTAGGGATTTATTGGCCAAAACTATCCGTCGCATATGGATAGCCCCCACTGAATCCATTTCTTTGCTGTGCATCTGTTTGCCTGGATTTGTTTTTACAATTCTCTCACGCTTGAAACCCCAGCGAAATGAAGAGAACTTAAAATGCTTGCATGCCTGTGTTCCCAAATGCTCAGCACACCAGAGTGACCCTGAACGGCATCCTCCTGGAGCACCAAGAAAGGAAATTAAAGTCACATTAAATGTGGGATTAATGACAAAAGTTAGGCATGTCTGAGTTAATACAAAAATCTGTGCTCTGTCCTTAACCCTTTCAACCCACTTGGATGGGACGTTCTAACCACAGCACATATTACAACCATAGCACATTGGTCTGTGGTTAGTTTGATTCCAGGATGTGGGACTTACCTTATATGGCCATTTGGGTTTTTTTAAATGTAATGGAGGAATAACCGATAGCACAGATCAGATTTTTACCTATCCTGAACTCTGTATTGCCTTAAGTGGGGGTAGTCAATAGGGGGCCACGGACCAAATGTTGACCACCAGATGCTTTTGAATGCACCCCAAAATCTATTTATTTACTTATTATCATTTTTGGGTTTTTTTTATTGTTTTCTCTGGTGTCTGGACCTTGACTATACCTTGACCAAGAAATTTGAACCTTGACAAAAAATAATTGTCTACTCCTGCCTTAAGCCATCACCTACCTTAATTACCACTTACCTCTGGCCTGTTACTCCTCTCTTCATCCTATATCTGCATGTGTCTCTCCTACATTTCCTCCTGCATGTCCCAGCTCCAACTCTAAATGAAATGGGAAAAATGGAGTTCCTTATTATATCCTTGAATCTCACCTTCTCTCTTCCTAGACACTGTTGATACTTCTACTACCCTGACAGTTACCCAGACTTGCAACCATGGTGTCCTCCAATTTCTCTCATGTCTTTCCCTCTCAAATCCTAGAAGTTGCTAACAGCTTCCCTGTTCTTCCTTGATAACTTCTTAAAAATGTGTTCCCTCTTCTCCATCTCTTCTGCTAAAACTCTGGTCTATGTCCCAGTAATCTTTTGCCTCAACTGCTTTAGCTTACTTCTCTGTGGCCTCCTAAATCACACATCACTCCTGTGCAGACTATCCAACAGCCAGCAGCCAAAGTCACCTTCCTTGCCCACTGTTCCAACCACATCACCGCACCTCCTTAGCTCATGGCACATCACATTCAAATTCCATGTCTTCACTTTCAGGATTCTGCACAGTTTTGTTCCTGCTTTATCTCATCATCTCTCATCTTTCCCTACTGCTCCAGCTCACATTTTATGCACTGTAGTCTTGATCCATCTATCCTTCTCCCATATGCAATTCAGAACCTTTTCTCATGATGTCTCCTATACCTAGAATATCCTTCCCCATCTGGTGAGCCATGCAGACTCTCATTCTTCCATAAGACTTATTTCATTTGGGTTTCCAGACACCAACCCTCATTTACCATGCCTCCTGCCTAATAGACTTTGTTCCATCTTATTAAAAATATAAGAATGGCCATACTGGGTCAGACCAATAGTCCATCTAGCCCAGTATCCTGTCTTCTGACAGTAGCCAGTGCCAGATGCCTCAGAGGGAATGAACAATGTCAAGTGATCCATCCCTAGTTATCCAGTCCAAGCTTCTTGCAGTTGGAGACTTAGGGACACTCAGAGCATGGGATTGCATATATTATGATTATAATATACTCTCTCTCTCTCTCTCTCTCTCTCTCTCTCTCTCACACACACACACACACACACACACACACACTTTAAAAGAACCCGTAACAATATGGGTTTGTCTGTAACAAAGCATATATTTAGCTGTTGCCACCCTCCTCCTTCCCATATCCTCTCCTTTTTACTTGTCATCTCTTTCTCTGCTACATCTAGACTGTCAGCTTCAGAGGGGGCAGGGACCTCTCTCTGTATTCATCTGTAAATCACCAGGCACATCTGTGGAGCTGTAGAAATAATAAAGAGGAACGTGGTATTGTCCACTGAGTCAACAATTCTGCATAGAGCTCATGAGCTAAAAAGTTAAAGTCAGGCACACACCCACCACCCATTCCACATTCCACTGGACAGTCCCGACTTTCACATGTCTACCCCGCATTTGGCAAAGTCAGCTTGCAGGCTGCAGTAAATCCTGAACTTAGTTCAGACAGAAAAAAGATTGCACTGTATATGTCATGGCACTGCATCACAAAATGATTTCTTTCATGTCTGGATTGAATCAGCTCGTTGTATTCTATGGGAAACCCAAAGCTTTTATCTACTCCCTTGCTCCTCCTGTTGGTTCCCCTCTGAATTTGCACAGGAAAAATGCTGCACACTTCACATTCCACAAATATCAGGATCTTTTGACTTTTAAGCATATGATTAACATCTGTTATTTTCCCACACAGAGAAGATATCCCTATCACCCAGGCAAAGACAACTAAATAAACTGAGACCTTGTCTTTTGAAATAAAGCATTAGAACTTAATCTTCCTTCAAGGAGAGAACAGAAATTGTACAGCTCCAAGCACAATGGGGCCTCAATTCTGACTGAGGATTCCAGACACAACTGTAATACACATAATTATAAAATAACAATGGCAAATAGCAAGAGGACTGGTAATGACACATGGGATGGATTTGAACTGGCATCTTAGAGGTGAGAGGCATGGAAAGTTAATGGAAAGTGTGCTCCTAAGTCACTTAGTTGCTTTTGAAAATCCCACCTATGGAACCTTTCACTTCTGAGTTACCAGTTCAAATCCATCCTCTGGCGGTAGTTACTGAACTCCACCCCCCTCCACCAATGACTGGTGGCCGATGTAGTCTGAGAAGTGAATGGGTAACACCAGACCAGTTCCTGCTAAGCAGAGGTGAGATTCTGTGCTACACCTCTAAGAATATACCCCCAAGAGCTATAACTTTTCTGTTTACCATCCCTGTTCCCCAGAGCCTTCTTCAAATCATCCGTCATGTTGCTACAAAGTTCACTGTGCAATATAGTAGTGATTGGAATGTAATTGTGTATGTTGTGTGGTAGTTTGTAAGCGGTCCTAATGCCCTTTGTTCGTTTCCTCCCACCAACCTGCCCCTATCCATGGGGTACTCTTCCAACTCCCAGTCTGTCATCCTTTCCTCCATCCCTCCCATGGACCAACTTCTTCCTTGAAGCTCACCACTGAGTAAAACAAGGCAAATGTTATACTAAGGGGGAGCTCAGGCTTCATCTAAGGGCCTGTTGGCATGGGATGTTATTGCATGACAAGCCAGGGTGTGACTATACAGTGAACTAGCTTACTGTGCAGTAATGTCCCATGCAGATACTGCTACATTGCATCAAAATTCCTAAGGTGCGATTTGACCTATTACACTTTACAAGTAGTAAAGTGCACTCTGGGACCCTTGGGGTGCTGTAATAGTGTCCACACAGGGTGTTACAGCATGGCAAGTGAGTGCACTGTAGATTCACACTCTGACTGGCCACACAGTAACATCCCATGTAGACAAGCCCTAAGATAATTCCCTCCCTTGGCGCTCCTGGTTTACACTGTCCTTCTGTTTTATTCAAGGCAAGGCCTCCAAGGGAAGATCTCTGATAACGGTGTCTGTCTCAGGGCCGAGAACACTGTTAGAGTCTAATTAATAATCAATGCTAAGAATATTTCTGTATTTAATGGCTACATTCAAAATCCCAGTGGTAGCTAGTGGGTGGGGGGGTCATAGTTTACAGCCATGTATTTTCAAAGGGGGCTTTATCCAGCCTCTGATTTTGCACACGTAATTTTACATGCACAGTCATTTGCACACAAGTACCACAACATCCATTATGTCCCAAAATGCTATTAGTAGGTGCAAAATCCTTGTAACAGGTAGCTTGCCTGGGGCCAGCCAAGCCTAGTTACTAAGGAGACATACCTGAGCAGGGATCAGCTGATTCCCCTCTAAAGAGCAAAAGGAGGTGGAGAGAAGGATGTTCAGGGCAGGGCCACCCAGATGTGGTGAGGGAGAGAGGCAGTTTACCCTGGCACCTCCTTTTGAGAGGGCCCCCAAAAGGACAGACTGGTGTTGTGGCCAAATTTGAGTTAGTGATGTTGCAAGTGGGCCCATCGGTTTGCAGCACCACTCAGGTTTGGCTTGGCCGCCCCTCCATCATGCTGCGTCAGGCCTAAGGTGCCTTGCCAGTCTGAGAGCCTGGAGGTAAGTGCTGGGCCAGGAGTCTAGGATACCACTCCCATGGGCAGTGGGGCTACAGCACAGGGAGAGGCGGGACTGGAAGCAGCCCCCTGGCCACACACAAGGCAGAGCCCTCCATCCCCTTGAGGAGGGCTGTAACCCCACAGGCCTGGGCCCTTCTGACCTTCCATCCCCTCCCCTCTTTTTAAACTCTTTCATCTCCATGGTAATTTTTTTGGAAGGGTGGGGGCCTCCATTTCAGATTTTGCCCTAGGCTCCCCAAAACCTCTGTGCGGCCCTGGCTCAGGGAGACCAGAGTAGAATACAGAGGCTGCTGGTAGCGGGTTGGCCCCAGCATAGGTACCTGGAAGTGGGAACTGAGGCTACAGGCAGGAAAGGCCTGGGAGTGACCTGATAAGAGGGTAAATGGATGGGCTTGAGAACTTTACTTTGAATGCTGTTAATTTAATAAACCAGAACCTGAAAGATTTGTGCATTATTGAACAAGTCCCTTGAAAGGGGAAACTGAGGCAGGGGCTGCTTGTAGGACTGCCCTGAGGCCACAAGAGGGCATGCGGGAATCAGCCACCCTATGACACTGGCATAGCTGGCAGGATCCAAGACCTTCCTTCCAACAAGGAGAGCATTTTGGTGGTCAAAAAGGAGAGAAAATAGAGGATGTGGTGTGTCTTCTGCCTGAGCAGCAGTGGTGGGATTCAAGCATTCCTTCTGCAGCTCCTGCAGAGTCAGCAGGCAACCCAGGCAGTGCAGCTCATGACACAGCAGCCACAGAAGGGAGATCACTGTTACCAGCAGGTGAGGAAGATCCTGCTGTGTTTGAGATGTGGGAAGCCAGGACACAAAAGAGTAGAGTGCCCCAGGTGGCAGTGGGAGCACTCGGAGTGTGCTCAAGGAAGAGACACTCCAAGGGTGGTCTAGGAGTGGAAGGGCCTGTCCAAATGTTTCGTGTTGAGAGGTGGGGCACATCAAGAGGGGCTGCCCCTTTAAAAATTGTAAAATGTAAAAGGAAAAGAAGAGGAGCAACAGACCAAGTTGGGAGCATCCCCCTAAGTGGCACATAAGACATGTCCAACTAGGGCAAGGGAGAAGAAGACACACACACACACCCCACGAGGTGTTTCAGGTGTGGAGCAGGAGAACATGTGGTAAAAGGGGAAGAGAAAGATGGGTTCTATGAGACAGGGAAAACCAGGCAGTCCCAGTGAAACAGGCCCCAGACCTGTGGATTACCACCGGGAGTACTGTACGGGCTGTTAGCAGAACCAGATCAGCTCCAGGGGCCCAAACTGAAAAAGGAGGAAAGACGGGCCCTTTCCCAGTGTAGGAAAGTGAAGGAAGGGTCAGAAGGGATGACCAGTAAACTGCAGAGATGGTGAGGAGGACAGAAATACCTTGGGGGCCACATCTGTCCCTACCTCTATAATACAGGACAGTGCAGGAGTTCAGTAAGGGATTTCCCCCACCCACCAATGTATTCTGGAGCGGATTTTTAATCTTCTCCTGAAGCATCAGGGATGGCCATGGCTGGAGATGAGAGGTTGGGTGGGGCGGGTCAGGGCTCTGCTGTGGCACCGAGTAGCCTGTCTCTCAGGTCTTGGCTGACTAGTTCTTGCTCATGTGTTTAGGGTCTAAGTGATTGTTCGATGCGCGGTCAGGAAGGAGCTTGCCCCCAGGTCAGATTGGCAGTGAGTGACCTTTGGGAAGAGGGGTGTTCCCTTCATCTGCAGTTTGTGGGGGTGAGACCCTAATAGCATCCCAATGCAGTAGGGCAAGGGCTCACTGATATCTGGTAGTGAATTCCAGCTGGCCTGTGCCCCAGTGCCTCGACTCACTGATGTCAGAACCTGTATCTAAAAAGGGTCATGTCAGATAGCCATAGAAAGCTAATAACATACTGATCATTAATTTTCTTTCTTGGTGTATGTAGGGGGCACAAATTCAAAATTACAAACATATTGGAAATTATGTTATCAAAGTGTGTCTGCCAGGCAGGGCTAAAGTTACTCCACCCTAGACAAAGGAATGTGGTTCTGGCACATGGAAGGTATTTCCAAGGTACATTAAGAGACGGTGGGAATACAAATTACATAGAAGATAAACAGGACCATCAAAACAACAGGGGGAGGAAATTGCAGGAAACAGATCAATTTGCATGTTAGCGAACACCTGTGGGGAAAGAAACCAGCACAGAATTTCTTTCACCAGACTCCATGTCACCTTCCACACAGCTTGAATGAACTTTACTATGGTTGGGGGCAGGGAGTGGGGGAACGGTCAGAACAATCCATTTCAAAGGTTCACTGGACTGCAAAGAAAGGGGCAGAAAACTCCAAGTTATTTTTCACCTAAGAAGACAATGGAATTTAGGACTTTGTACACGATCCTGACTAGAGGGTGGGCAGCCCAACTTGCTGGAAGGTAGATTGGTACGGAAATGACCTGGAACAAAGGCTGTAGCTTGTTTTATTAAGTTTTAGCCTCTCTAGAGAATGTTATTTGCTTGTAACCGTTTCTAACTCTATCCTTTATGCTGGAACTCACTTAAAATCCTATCTCCTTTGTTAATAAACTTGTCTTACTTTTAATCTAAACCAACCCCATGCTGTGTTGGATTTAAAGTGAATGTTAACTCCAGTTAATGTGGCAAGCTGTTGGGTATTGGATCTTTAAAGGAACAAACAAACCTTAATATCTCTCTGAATGGTCCAGGACAGGGCTGAACATTGAGGAGCACACGGCTTGGGGAAAAATTGGGACAGGGAGTTTGGGGTCATCTTGCCAGGTGTAACCAGAGTGTGGCTGGGGTGTCACAAGCAGGCTGCTGGAATCAGAATTGCTGAGTCAGAGCTGCGTAACACACAGACATTCAGTGCAGGCTTGTGTGCGGGCTGGGAGCGTCCGAACAAAGGGTACTACAGCAGCAGAGCATTTTGAGGAAGTTATACAGGCAGTGACACAACCCCTTACTGGTCTGGATTGCACCCCAGAGCGTGCGAGAGGGGTGTGTATCACTTGCCAGGATTATCTATATCTCACTTAATCAGTTCTCTGCCATTGCAGGGGCCTCGGGCATTGGTGCACCGTGGTCCTGCCGGTGCACAGCTCTGCCGCTGGCACATATTAATCTAGTCTCCTGTGGGCTGTAATATTTCGGTCTTATTTTGGTTGTTGGGTTTGGTGTGCAGCTGCTGGGTGGCGTTGGTGGCCTGTGATGTACAGGGGATCAAACTGGATGATCTGATGGTCCATTCTGGCCTTAAACTATGATTCCATGAAAATAGAGCTGTTGCAGGCTAGGATAAAGGATATTAAGTCAGAGAGAGACTCAGTTCTGGAGATGCATGACCAGGGTGTGGAAATGCCTAAGGGGTGGCAAGACAAGGCTTCTGGTTGTGAACAGGGCATGACTGTGATGCATTGGGAGAGGCCATTAACAGTTTGCTTTCCTCAAAGGAGAGGTATTGAAAGGAATTGGCAACTTTGGAAGAAGCCAGGCAGCTGGCCTGATAGAAAGGGACAAGCTAGCCACAGATAAGCAGGGCTTTGAGTGACCAATCAAAATGCCGGTGGACAAAAGAGATGGGATTCCTCTCCAGACAGCGAAGATGGAGACAGTGTGGGAGAGAGAGCAGTTTCTCTCTGAAAGTAATTAGATGAAAGGAGAGCTGGGTAGAACTTGCCCTGTGGTGGGCAAGGGTCTAAGTGGGGTAGGAGGATGTAACAAAATGTCTTGTCCATTCATGGCTTGAGACCTGTGGCCAGCCAACTCTAGTTACTAAGGAGGCACGCCTGGGCAGGGATCAGCTGATTCTCCTGTAAAGAGCAGCAGGATACTGCAGAGACCAGAGTGGAGTGTAGGGGCTGGTGAGAGTATGTAGGCTCCAGCAGAGAAATCTGGAACTTGGAAGTGAGACTACAGACAAGTGAGACTACAAGCAGGAAAGGCCTGGGAGTGGCCTGATAAGAGAGTAAATGGAGGGACTTGAGGGGGAACTTGAGAACTTTATTTTGAATGTTAATTTAAAAACCGGAACCCGAGAAGGGGTGTAAATGGGCAAACCTTATAGCTACCGGTGTTATACTTTCTCTACCCCTTTAATCAATCTGTCTGCCTATGTGGCCAGTTTGCTTGACTTCTATCTAGATATGTGGAGGAGATTTTGGGATCAGGACCAGATCCCTATCTCGTGTAAATGGGCATAACTCCACTGACTTCAGCAGAGCCTGGCCAGTTTACACCACTTGATGATCTGGCCCATATATACAATACAGAGTGATTACAGGCTCTTGTTGCTTTAACGGGCTTGGTCCTGTGAAATGCTGAGTACTTACAACTCCAAGTGACTTCAGTGGTACTCCATTATCACCACTGATCCTTCCTTGACACAGAAACTATCCTCAGCCACTCACCACACAATGTCACAGATGAAGACAACACCCAATTCTATATTTAGGGCATAGCAGCTTTCTGTCCATATAGACAATTGGTAATTAGCACAAGAACAATTTATTTCTCTATTTTCCAACTTAAGCAAATAGGAAAGCCATTTATCTGTTCAACTTCAACTCACTGCCACCATCAAATCTTCAGGGTAACTGTTTAATGAATCCAGCTCATGCTTCATGCATTTAAATAAAGACAAAATTCTCTAAATCCTGTTAAATTGGGCAAATGTACAATAAATATACAGTGTAGCGTATGGCAATGGTGGCATTCAGATGACTTAAATGCACTAGTACATGATAAAGTGCAGGATGATGGTATCACAGAGAGATGCAAGAAAGCACCCAATGGTGTGGGGTTTAAGTGTGATGTCCACAAACTTCAGGCAGAGCAACATGAAACAAGGTTCGGTGTTATAGTGTCATATATGGAACATATCTTAGGCCCTTCACAATCATGTAAGAAGACAGGCCCAAAAGACTACACGTTTTAAGGCCCCGATCTTGTCAGCTGATCTGTGTGGGTGCACACCTACACCTGCATGGAGCCCTACTGAGGGATGCTTACGCCTTGGCGGGAGCCCTGATGAAGTCAGTGTAGCCCCGTAACGGTGTGTCTACCTGGATCAGCTGGCAGGCTCCACACACAGACAAGAGGCAGTGAGACAGAAGGGACACAATGTGAGTTTTTGTATTATATTATTTAATCCCTGCCCTTGCCCATTCTTTTATTCCCCCTTTCCCTCCCCTCTCTCCCTCCCGCCCCCCATTATATGATATTGTGAATTTGGAGGAGAGAGAGTGAGACAAGACACCATGGGCGGCATGTAAACCGCCAGCTCGGGAAGGCTAGCCCCCAGCCCTACCCCTTCTGCCTGAGGCCCCGCCCCTTCCACTCCCTCTACCCCCTGCAGGAGCCCAGAGCCTCCCCCACTGGAGGCCACTGGCCCCCCCACCCCAGGCTGCCCTGGCCCCGGAGTGCTGGACGGGTAGGCAGCGCAGCCCCAGTGTCCCCAGCCCCGGAGCGCTGAGCCACGGCATGGGGGACGACAAGAGCCGCAGAGAGGGAAGCAGGACGGGCCCCGGGGGCGGAGCCTGGGCAGGCCACGCCTGGCTGTTTAGGGAGGCTCAGCCTCTCCCAGCCTATGATACCTGCCCATGGAAGACACAGCAAGAGAGTTGTACTAGTGGATTGTCTTTGTGAGTTTGACCCAAAAGTTGCCATCCATTTCCTCCCCTCTTTCCCCCCTACACACACATCACCACCACTGCCAAGGGAAAGGGGAAGCAGATGGGGAATGAGAACTGTTGGGAGTTGGGAAGGGGTTTGTGAAAATAACTCAGATTCTCATGTCACCTTTGAAACGCTGTGTTCCCCCAGTGAAAACTGCAGGTGCAGGTTGAATATATAGGGAGGGAACGGGGACAGTGACAGAAAAAGTAAGGGACCAAAATCAAGGAGAGAGACTGAGAAAAGCCCGAACCGGAAGAAGTGCAGATGGAGTGTTTGAAGTTGCTGCTTGGGGGGGGGGGGGGGGGGGATCCTGAGGAACTNGTAAGGGACCAAAATCAAGGAGAGAGACTGAGAAAAGCCCGAACCGGAAGAAGTGCAGGTGGAGTGTTTGAAGTTGCTGCTTTTGGGGGGGGTTGACTCTGAGGAACTCTTCTTAGCCTCCGTATCAGAATCATTTGGAGACCTCTGAAAAAAATACTGTTCACTGTTTTCCCACAAGACCATCCTTTTTTGACCATGAAATGGTAACTCAGCTTCCCAGCAAGAAGGTAGCTGGGTGCTAAGAACTGCCACAGAGATACTAATGGGATTCTTTCTTCTGTCTTTCAGCTCACAACCCCAAATTTCCCTGTCGTGGTCAAGCTGGGACATGCTCATGCTGGAATGGGGAAGGTAAGGAAAAGCCTGACACAACTCCCCCATTTTACATCTCTGTATATAGACATGTAAACTTACAGATATATATTGTGCACCCTCACTGTGACAGGGGTATGTACCCTGCAACCGCTGGGTAGGGAAGGGGTTAAGTTATAGAGTTTCTGCCACAGCTAGTCCAAGCTGCATTAACCACCAGTGTGGGAGGAAAGGACCTTCAGCTGTGGCTCATTAAGAGGCAGGCATATATAGGGTGTGCGCACATGGGGTTTTGGGTTGGAGACTGCTATGGGTTGGGGTGGTGTATGTGCTGCTTAGAGAGGTGTCTGAGTCAGTTGGCCTGAAGCCATCAGGCTGGTCATTTTTGTGCTTTCTGAAAAGAGAAATATTCTTTATTGAGCACCTGCAAAGTGCCCTTAGCCTGGGAGCTCACAATCTCCCATTGTCTCCTTGCAAAAGAGGGAGAAGCAGCACTGATCTTCTTGACCCTGTTATTATTATTTGACTCTATCAAATGGAAGCCCTTCAGTTATTTTCTTTCCCCACTAGAAGGAACCAGGACAGTTTGGCTGGCCCTTACAAAGGAGGAAGGCAGACTGCCTAGTTGCCTGCCAAGAGAGGAATCCTGAAAAACTCTTCCCTGCCCAAAAGAACCTGTTTGTTTTTCCCAGGCTCCCTGGGATCTTTTAGTGAATTAGCAACCTCTGTTCTTTGGGAGGGGAGGGTGGCAGCAACCCTTTTAGTCAAACACACTTACATTGCATGTTGTATCTTCCATAGTCACACCCGTCACATATATCATTATATCAAGGCATCCTATTTGTGTCCAGAATATGGTTTGTTCCTATTTGGGGGAGTTACCATCTCTCCTGGTTTTTCTTTGGATCCCAATAAAAACTGAAGAAGAATCATGAGAAATATCCTAGCTTAAGTTTTCCACTAGAAAAAAAATGGCCTTTCCCCCCTAAGTATCACTTTTTTTTTTTTTTTTTGCCTAAACAGAAATCTATGCAAGACCCAGGTTTAGTACAGCCTGTAGGCCTGGGACCTGGAAACAAAATTATTCTCTAGGTTCCTGTCCTTCATATAGAAACTCCTTATAATGTTCCAGTGGTTTGTGTGCTCCATCTGTGGTTGCCAAAGAAGAAGCTGACTACAGTCCCAAGCAACTGCTAGAGTGGTCTTGGGCATCAAAGAACAAGTATTTAAATAAATAGGAAAACTAAATGAAATTAGTTTTTGTATTTTAAACCAACACCGCTGTTAAGCTGTACCATACTGTAATGCAATAACCAGCCTAGCACTAGCTGTAGGTGGAATCACTGAATGTGCACTTGTGAGCTATTTGGCCAGGGAAATCCAATCAGAACAACCCAGAAGACAGTTATACATACTACTTTTCACCTAAGCAAAGGTTTCCAGCTCCCTTGAGCAGAGTGGGTATCTCAGGTGAACCGCACCCCAGTCTTCCCTCATTGCTGTTCTATCACATCTGTAATGTGGGTCATAAATGTGTCGCACTTATGCTGAAAGAAACCCAAACTGGCAGTTGAGATGGTTGAAGAATCATTTAGAAGTTGCCCTGTGAGTTCACATGGATGGCGTGTCTCAAATGACCACTGTAGTCTCAGCAGGAAGTTGAGCGTGTCTCATCTGTATCAGACCTCAGATCTTTGTTTTCTCCTTATTCTTTACTGAGATTTTTGTGCCACTGCTGGTTATAATAGAAGAGGTTTGCCAAATAACACATCAGGGCAAAAGCACATGCAGTAGCACAGGGAGTTACATAAAAATTAGTTACGAATGGAGAGGTGGGGTGATATGAAACATCCCAAAGCTATGGGGCTGTTCAGAGCCCAAGATTTAGGTTAGCCCATTATGAACTTAGGGATCCCTTGCAACTGATTTTGAGAACCACCCAAGTTCTGGGGTATTTGAACCTTGGGTTTTGTTTGAGGCCCTTCTCCAGCTAGAAGCAGCCTGAAGGGAAATTCAAATTAATTTAATCAGCCTTATTTAAGTCTCAGAAAAAAAAAAAAAAAAAAAAAAAAAGGAAGAGAGAAGGTGAAGAGAAAATAGAACTCTAGCATGTTTAAATGGCAAAGGCTTTGACCAAAAAGTTGTCCTTTCAAGTTATGGTAATACAGCCCAGGGCACCTGGGTTTTAAAAGGAGCTCACTTCAGTTTGCGGTGTGAGTGTGAGGAGCTGGGAGCAAGAGGTGCAAGAAGCTGAGAGCAAGAGGGTATGTTGCTGGAGGACTGAGGAGCACAAGTGTTATCAGACACCAGGAGGAAGGTCCTGTGGTGAGAGTAAGGAAGGTGTTTGGAGGAGGCCATGGGGAAGTAGCCCAGGGAGTTGTAGCTGTCATGCAGCTGTTACAGGAGGCACTATAGACAGCTGCAGTCCACAGGGGCGTGGGCTGGAACCCGGAGTAGAGGGCGGGCCCGGGTTCCCCCCAAACCTCCCAATTGACCTGGACTGTGGGTTCTACCAGAGGGGAAGGTCTCTGGGCTGTTCCCCAACCCACATGGTGAATCTCTGAGGCAAGAAAATCCACCAATAAGTGCAGGACCCACCAAGATAGAGGAGGAACTTTGTCACACTATACACTGGAGAAACAGCACATATTTATGAGACATTCATTCATATATATATATAAGAGCAACTTTCTATATAGCTACTCTGATTTTATTTTTAGACCTCTCTAATTAGGCCAGTTTAAGAGCCACTTCAGATCCACACCAACCTGTAATTATGAAAACATCTTCCCAATACTGATCCCAGCTCAGATGAATTTATTGCATCGCAGAAGAAAAACTTGTTGTTCATAATAATGTGGTCAGAGTTATTTTTCTCTCACTGGAACAGAGGGATTTCTTTTTTTGTTTAAATATAGCACAAACTAAACAGAGCCACTATGTAATGTAAAAATACCAGGGGGCTTTTATCAGGAAGGTTGACTCGTCACCTTGTCTCTCCTGGGACTGGAAATAGAATGTTCTAAAAATGAGAGCTTTGAAAATCCAGTGTATTAAAGAGGAAGCAAAAACAGCAAAAGTCACCTTGGTTTGTCAAGGGACAAATATTTTCCTAAATGGGGGACAAATAATGATTTAACATGTAACAGCACAGTCCAGTCATTGCAGTCTCTCTGACTCATGAGTCAGGAGATACCACCCACCTTGAAAATAGCAGGAGTATCCCAGTTTTTGAACATGGGTCTGATACCTTTTGCTAGACATGGAGAGCTGTGTCTGATCCAGCACACACAGCCTGGATTTGGGACTGCTGAAACCTGTAGCTAAGGCTGGCCTTTAACTAGAGGTGCTGTGAGGGAAGCTGTGAAGGGAAAATTCAGAATAATTTTATCTATTATTATTATTTATTATGAGGTGACCCCAGCAATGTGCAAGACAGTTCCAAATTTAATGTGAGGGTTAAATCCACTGGTGTCTGAGGAGTGGTGGGGGATTTGTGGAGCGAGAAGGAGTCTGAGCAAACTTTGTGAGAATAGCCATTTTTGTGAGTCAATTGCAATATGGCACAAACCTTTTAAGAACAAGTAAGCTTGTGAGATGTTTGCCGTTTGAGATGGAGGAAAGATCACAAACTCTGTTGATGCTGTGTGACTTCCACCATTTGGGGTGGAAATCTCATGAGAACAGCTCATAAGATTTTTATCATATCTGTCTGTCTGTTTATTATAAGCCCATTGCAGCACATTTGAGTGCCATCAAACTCAAATCCTACCCAATTCAACCTTGAACTGATACCTTGTGTCTGAACCCAATATGGACACAGATAACTGCCTCATCAACCCATCTATAATAGAAAGTGGGTTTAAAGTGTGGAACAGAGTAAAGATTGGGTCACATACAGAGAGAAAGCTAATGCACTCTTCTCTCTATAAAGTATCAGAGGGGTAGCCGTGTTAGTCTGAATCTGTAAAAAGCAACAGAGGGTCCTGTGGCACAAAAGGACCCTCTGTTTATAGAGTGCCACAGGACCCTCTGTTGCTCTCTGTAAAGGACAACTATAATAATTATGTACCTGGCTGACAGATTCTTTGCTTGTGTGGCCACATGACTAGTGAAAGTGGAAGAGGAATATGACTGGGTGTCTGCAGTGATCAGATTGGAGACAAAAAAGGATGTGATGACCCTGAGACTCTAGAGTCTGTGAACACTTAGGAAATATAAGCATGGAAATGGGAGTAATGGAACACTACACCTAGAAATCGGAGCTGGGGAGACCAGAATTTCCTGTCAATGCCCCTCGTTGCCAGGACCATGTGTTCTGACTCTTTGATGCCATAAAGTGGTTGGGTGTCCAAACAGTGACTGAAATACACAGTGCTTATTTTTTAGGCTCCCAAGATAATTTGAAATCCTGCCTTACAGGAAGGTTATATTAACATTTCTCTGTTGATAGATGGGATGTAGCATCACAGGGTATGTCTACACTGCAATTAAAAACCCACGACTGGCCCAGGCTTGCTGACTTGGGCTAAGGGGGTGTTTAATTGTGGTGTAGACATTTGGGCTCAGGCTGGAGTTCAGGCTCTGGGACCCTGCAAGGATACACTACAATTAAACTGCTCCTTAGCCCAAGCCCTGCAAGCTCCAATCAAATGGCACAGGCCAGTTGTGGGTATCTCATTGCAGTGTAGATATACCCTTAGAAGAGAGGTCTGGGTTCCAGGATGGCACAGGGTCTTTTTCTCCAGTTCACTGTGGAAGTGAATTAACTGAATTAAGGCCACTTTAATTCTGAATGAGAGTATCCACCTAGGGGTTTAATGCAGTTTAACTAAGCTACTTCCAATGTACTCCTTTCAGGGCTGGCCTTATCATGAGGCGAACTGAGGTGGCCACCTCAGATGCCAGACTGTGGGGGGATGCCACTAGGACCCAGAGTGTAGAAAATTGTGTCTGCTGCCAGTGCATATGTATTCTCTCTGCTCTAAATGCACAGAGATGGTGGAAGGAGGGCACAAGAGACATAACAGGCAGGCAGGAGAAAAGGTGAGAAGGAATAACAGAAAGCAGCAGGAGCTGCAGGGAGAGAGAGGAGGAGGAGCCTCTTATGTACCTCTCTAGCACCCCCAGGAGCCTGGACTGATTAACACCAGCTTCTCAGGGCGCTTCCTGTTTCCTGCTGCTTCCCTGAACCCACTTGAGGAGAAGAGGCAGTCAACTGAAGTAGTAGGAGCCAATTAGGCCCTTAGGACGCTGATATCTTCCCTCACTCAGGCCCTGCTACCAGCCTGCTTATTTGTCCCCTTCAATTGAGTGTTGAGAGCCACTATAGCTGGCACAGAACAGCAGTCATGAGTGAAAGAAGAAAACGCCCCTCTGGGGCAGCATGCAGAAAAAGAAAGAAAGCAAAGGAAGCTTTTCTATCTAAGCAGGAAGGAGCTCTCCTGAGATACATAGACACAAATGTTCATGGTGAGCCTTCCGGCCCCAGTGAGGATGTGAGTGGTGAGGAGATGCCTGATCTTCCAGTTAGTCAGAGTGCAGGTGACCTGGCAGCTACTGCAGCATCCATATCTCCATCTCCGTGCACATTTCTGAAGAAAAGTGTAGATCAGAGAAGAGTGTGGTGGAGGCGCAAGAAATAGCTGCTGCTGAGTTTAGTTCCTTAAGTTTAGATGATCCAGGACTGTGGACCCACTTGAGCAGTAGCCTGAGGGACTTCCTTATACTTCATGGGCTACAGCAAGAGAAAAACTTCATGTTCCCCAAAGACAGTGAAAACAGAAGTTTCCATCCAACACATTACTGGCGTGAAATCCCCAGTGGTGACACAGTGGAGAGGCCATGGCTTACGTACTCAAAACCCCAGAATGCTGCATACTGTTTTTGTTACAAACTCTTCCAGTCTAATGTTCCAGCCACACTGGGTTCTACAGGAACAAAGGACTGGAAAAATCTGGCTAGAAATCTGGCATGCCATGAGAAGGCAGCAAATCACCAGAGAGCATTCCATAGGTGGAAAGAGCTTGAGATGAGACTAAGGTTAAAGGCCACCATAGATGATCAGCATCAAGAGAAGATTGCATCAGAGTCTCTTTACTGGCAAAATGTTCTGAAAAGGCTCATTGCCATTGTGAGAATGCTTGCTACCCAAAACCTAGCACTGTGTGGCACTTCAGATCAGCTGCATGTGCCAAACAATGGAAACTTCCTTAAAATTGTGGAGCTGATGACTGAGTTTGATGCTGTACTCCAGGAGCATCTAAGAAGAGTCACCACCCAAGAAATGTACACACACCACTACCTTGGAAAAACAATTCAAAATGAGATCATACAGTTACTGGCAACAAAAGTCAAACAGAAGATTGTGGCAGATCTGAAGTCAGAAAGATATTACTCTGTTATTCTGAACTGCACACCTGACATCAGCCATACGGAACAAATGACTTCAATGGTGCGTTTTGTAACAACAAAATGTCCCCGCAATGGTGACTGTCAGAGAGCATTTTCTAGAATTTATTGACATTGATGATACTACAGGAGCTGGTATGACAAATGTGCTTCTTAAAAAGCTGGAAGATACAGGAATTGCGTTAGCTGGCATGAGAGGTCAGGGCTACGATAATGGGGCCAACATGAGAGGAAAGAACAGAGGAGCGCAGACACAGATCCGAGAGTTAAACCCTCGAGCTTTTTTTGTCCCATGCAGTTCTCATTCATTGAACCTGGTGGTCAGTGATGCAGCATCAGCTTCTAGTGAGGCTGCTGAATTTTTTAATGTAATTCAAAACATCTATGTATTTTTCTCTGCATCAACTCATGGATGGCAAATTTTGAAGCAACATCTGGGAACATCCTCTCTGACACTGAAACCACTGAGTGCCACACGATGGGAAAGTCGAGTGGAGGCGATAAAGCCTATCAAACACCAAATTGGGAAGATAGATGATGCCATAGTTGCCATTATGGAGGATAATGCTATGACAGGAACTGTTCATGGGAGAACAGTGGCAGAGGGAAATGGAATCACCAGAAACATACATAACTTCAAATTTCTGTGTGGCTTAGTGTTGTGGCATGACATACTGTTTGAAATAAATGTTGTAATCAAGAGACTCCAAGATGTTTACCTTGATATATCTGGAGCAATGGAACAACTGGACAAAGCAAAGTCATACCTACAGTCTTACCAGCCAGATGAGGGATTTCAAAACGTTCTGAAGAGTGCACAGAAGTTGGCAGAGGAACTTCACACTGAAGCTATTTTCCCACCCCTTCAAGAATATTAGAGTCACCAAAGAAGAAGACATTTTGATTACAAGGCACAGGATAATCCCATAAGAGACCCCAAACAACAATTCAAAGTTGAATTTTTTAACCAGGTGCTAGATTGTGCAATACAGTCAATTGAAGAATGTTTCATGCAGCTCAAGGAACACAGCAGTATATTTGGGATGTTGTATGATATTCCAAAACTCCTCACTATACCTGAATAAGACCTACACCAGCAATGCAGGGCACTAGAGACAGTGTTTACACATGATGGCATGCATGATATTGATGTGCATGATTTAGGTGATGAACTGAAAGCCCTTTCAAGATATATTTCAGCAGGATCAACTCCAAAGGTAAGGGCAAAACCAGTTTTGCAATCCACCTTCACCTCGGCTCTTCCAGTACTCAAAAATTCGCTAGATCTGTACCTCACCTAGGTAAGAGAGGTTTCAGAGTAGCAGCGGTGTTAGTCTGTATCCGCAAAAAGAATAGGAGTATTTGTGGCACCTTAGAGACTAACAAATTTATTTGAGCATAAGCTTTCGTGGGCTACAGCCCACTTCATCGGATGCATAGAATGGAACATATAGTGAGGAGATATATATACACATACAGAGAACATGAAAAAGTGAGAGTTGTCCTACCAGTTAATTAGCCTCTTAGAATTTGTTAGTCTCCAAGTAAGAGAGAATTTCTAAACCAGAATGTGACTGCATTTTTGTTTTCTGTTTGGAACTTACAAACTCTAATATAAATGAAAAAACACACCCATTGCAGGTTAGCAACAAACTTGTCATTATTCTTCTACTTACATACTCAGGGTGGCAGCTGCCTTCCCATGATTTTAGGTAGACATTTAGAATAGCTCATTCATTCTTTACAAAGAGACACCAACCACCAATGCATATGTTTCCTTCAGACTGGTTTACATAGACCTGTGGCTCTTTCCAGCCCCTTTCCACACATATATGGATTTAGTTTGTAAACTCTTGAGGGTAGGGACCATCTTTTTATTCAATGTTTGTACAGTGCCTAGCACAATGGGGTCCTGATCCTTGACTGAGGCCTCTGGATGCTGCCGCAATACAAATAATAAATAATAATGCATGATGAAAATCACATATTGTTCGGATCCTATACTATAGACCTACTTAAATTAACACATCCATCTCCACACATTACCATTTGGGGGCATTGTAGTTGGCCAGGCTTCGCTGATGCACAGAGTAGATTTTTGCCAGTGCACATTCCTAAAGGCTGTGTTTGGTGACATTAAGATAGTAACATTGTCTGGGGTGTGTTGGTTGATTGGTTTTTTGCAGTATTGGGAGAGGAGACGTCACGTTTTTTTTCTTTACCCTTTTTAGTAGCTCTTGGCAGAGAGCTGATTATCCTCTTTACTTAGTGATTCCTTTTTCCAGCATTTCTTTTTTGAAAGTTCCAATGTATTTCCAGTAAATAAATATAACACTGTGAAAAGCTAGTTTCCCAGGAAATTTGCAGCCCTTCGGGTATAGACCTCAAACCCCTGAGCATCGCGCCATCCCGTTCCTTCTACACCTCTAGACAGCCTCCCCCACACACACTCCCATGACCTCCAGCTTGCACTGCCTGTGGTATGTGGGCTCTCCTAGGAACATCATCCTCATGGGGCTCATGTTGTGTACACTTCCAGCCTGGAGTCATGTGCCAGGCCTTCGCGTGAAACTAGATAAGGGCAATGTGAAGTGCTAGAGATCTGGAGACCAGGAGTGGCAAAAAAAAACAAACAAAAAAAACCCCATCTCGCTTCTTTATGTTCTGGTATAAATGACTATTTCCTGGTCACTCCTGGTTTTCTTTTCTCATCAGATATTTAGTGGTAAATAATAGGGTAAGAGTAATTTACATACTTGGAGTTAAGTTATGCTACAAGTCTATAACAAATGCTTTTTTGGAGCATTTCAGCTGTGTAACTCCCATTAAGTCTTACGGGGAAAGCCCCATGGGACCCTTTAATCATAGGTACGTGTTCTCATTACTGATCCCCCAGGACTTGTACATCAAGGAGGGAGACATGCCAGTTAGCTAGGTATGTGTAAGGTTTGCCTGGATGAAACATCCTTCTACCTACTGTCGTCCCTGCTTCAATCTCTCTCTCCTTATTGTTTAACTGTCATTGTGCTCTGCTATTCATCCACTGAGATGACCCCTCCTCACAGATATTCCTGTTCCCTTTGTGCTCGCCGCTCTTTGGCTGGATTTCGGCAATTGCAGGTAAAAGTTGAGAACCAGTATGACTTCCAGGACATGGCCAGCGTGGTTGCCATGGCGAAAACCTACGCCACCACCGAGGTGTTCATCGACTCCAAGTACGACATCCGAATCCAGAAAATCGGCAGCAATTACAAAGCTTACATGTGAGTGTGTGCTCTCGTGGCTGGGCTGGGGACGGGGTGGTGGGGCGGAGGCTGTAATTGGAAAGAGACATTTTTATGAATGTGGTTTAATTAGTGTCTGCTTTGGTCAGGAATAGGTGGCTTATTTAAGTTCCTTGAAGAATAGCCCTGGTGTGCTTTCACCTCTTCCCCATGCTGATCCATCTGCCCACAGATAGCTGCTCCATAACTCACCATCAATGCCTTGTTCCCAGGCTGTAAATCTATCTGTACCTGTCTCCAAGCTCAGCGTTGGACAGGTACCAGGAGATAAGCTTTACTCCCCTATCATTGCAGTAACTTGTTTTCTTAAAAGTCCTATCTCTCCTGACCATATAGACAAATCCTCCATCTCTCAGCACCCTCTAGTGGGAACAGTCACTACAATCTTTCCGTTTCAAGTGAACTATTAAAAGCAAAGGGGTGGCCTACGTTACCTCGTTGCATGCCCCACTTTGGCATGAGTCAGAGCCAACCCATGGAGTTTTACAGTGTGACTGACCCACAGCTACCCTCCTTTAGCCCCCTGACCCGGGAAATTACTCATGCCGCTGCCGTGAGGTAACACCATCGCAATAAGAAATTGCCACTGAAAGAGTGCGGTGCTAGATTATTAATATTTGTCATTTCTTATTAGTTATTATTATTTGTATTGCGGCAATGCCCAGGAGCCCTAGTCATGGACCCGGACTCCGTCGTACTAGGCACTGTATAAACACAGAACAAAAAGAGAATCTCTGCCCCTGAGAACTTACAATCTAAGTATAAGACAACAGCCAGCAAGTGGGGACAGACAGACTGATGGAGGAGTACACGGATGCAATGAGCAACACTTATCAGCATGATAGGCAGTGATCTCAGCGCACCAGCTGCCTAACCAGGGTCAAGTTTTTTGTAGGCATCCTGGCAAAGGAGAGTTTGGAGGAGGGATTTGGAGGTGGATAATGTATTAGTTTTGCAGGTGTTTACGGGGAGCTCCTCCCATGTGTGTGGGGCTGCATGGGAAAAAGCACAAAGGTGCTTGTTTGAACAGTTAGCAAGTGGGCCCAGAAGGCCGGAATCCTGGAGCAATCAGAGGTGGGAGTTGACGTCTCGAGTTAGAGGGGTTAATATGGGCATACAGCATAAAGGGTAGGTCAGGACTGCGGGGGCTGCTTAGATCAACACAGAACATTACATGCTGGGAGTAGAGTCTCCCCAGCGGCAACTCCAGAATGAAGAGAGGCGCCACCAAGTTCCATTCCATTTCTGACCCCCTTCCCAACTAAGACCGTGTACATACCTCACAATTGCTAATTCGTTTGTCACAATGACTAGGAATAGTGATAAGGGTCAGAAAAGTGGCAGCTAGTGAATTCACTGTATGCTCCTGGCAGAAATTAAAAAGCACCTATCCCAAGCTCTAATAGAGTTTGACATCAATTAAAAATAAAGTCATATAAATAAATAAAACAGTTCATTTCTCCCCATCCCAAACCAACTGAACAAGAAAAGGCAAATAATCTGGCTAATCCAGAAGTACCAGCCCTTATCAAGCTGCAGAATTCTAGATAAGTATTTGGGTCTGGCAGCATGCGCTTAAGGGCATCCGATAGATGAAACATTGTCATACACTACTTAGCACCAGTATTATTGTTAGTCTAGGATCTGTGTTCCCAAAACCCCATGGTGCTAACACAGTTACATGAGATAGACAAATGTATGTACCCACTTACTTTGCAACTAGAACTGCCCAAAATCCCTGACCAGCATCCTAGCAGAGAGGCAATTAAATAAATCAGAGAGAGAGATGACCACTCTTTTCATGTCTGGGACTTCACGGGACACACAATTACTTAGTGGAAAGGCAATGAGAGAAAATTAGTTTTAAATCTGACCCGGTCTATAATATTGCAATCACCTAATTTTTCTAGCAGTGATGTCTCAGGAAAAGCCTGACTCAAATGACCTCAGAAAAGAGGTTTAAAATGTCCTTTAAAATTCCTTACCGCGCTGACCTACCTTATCTAATCACGGAGCAGAAACAATACCATGTGACAAATGTGAACAGTCGCACTAATAGCCCATCCCACACGGGAGCAAATTTGCAAGCAATTGTTTGCTAAATAAAATTGTTTCCCATGAAACATTTGTCGAACCGTTACAAATAGGGAAGAAATCAGTGAAAATCAAAGCCAGTTCATGAAGAGAGAAAAAGGCCAAATTCATTGAATGAATTGTTTGCTACAAAAGTTCCTTTGTCCTATTCATGGAGCCACTACTGGAAACAAGTTTGGGATATCTGTATAGCCAGTCTCTGTTACTGATTGTTCCCTATGAAAGGTATCTGGTAATGGAGTTTATCCCAGTGCCAGACTGAAAATAGACTTTTTCTATGGGATAAACAAGTCCATTGTATGTCATATGAGAGAGGTGAGGGCATCCAGCCACTGACAATGGGGCCCCTTGAAAGTGTTTCAAGTTGGGTTCTCAAAAATGAAGGCATCCAAAATCACTGGGCTCTCTGGAACATCTTGGCCTTTAAGTTTGAGAATACCAATGTCTGCTGTAATGTCAGTCAGAGAGAGGACTCTCTTGGTCTGAGTGCAATGGAATCAGTCCCTGTGTTTTCATACTGCCTCCCACACATGCAAAAACTCAAAAGCTCACTTCCTCCTGAGGACTGTGTACACAGTTTCTCTCTGGAATTTGTCTACTCTGCCTCCAGGGTTTGACAGCGGGAGGATACTACAGGGTGACTAGGTCATCCCTCCCCACCCCAGATGCAAGTATACTTTCTTCCAACCCGTGCCTGAGAGACTGAGTTCAGATTCCCATTGACTTTGGTGGAGTTACTCCAGACTTACACTGATGGTGAACACCTGCTTAGCCTGTAACTAAAGCCACGCTGAAAACAACAGATAAATAGCCATGTGACACACGCCTATAATTCCACTGAATGGGTTTGGGGGACCTCATAATGCTGGTGAACCAGATAAAACTCAAATAATAATTGTGCATCAGGGAAAACAACTGAAAGAAGTGGCAAAAATTATATCAGCATCCCATCCAATGGGGTGGGATGTTTACCATGTTTTTTTTAAGGCTTGCAACCTGAGGGTCGCGCTGGACTGCCAGCTGCTTCTGAGTACCCCAGGTTGGTAGCAGCAGTTGCCAAGAATACCCCTTGCCCTCTGCACTTAACAAGAGGGTTGTACCCTTTTTTTTAGACCTCACTCCTGATGTTCGTGCTCTTGTCCTCTTGCAGTTGAATGGCTGCAGTGGAGCCAGAAACTGAGCTACAGTCGAATGGAATGGCCTAGTTATGAAGTGGTGATTCCCACACTGAGCATATTACACCAGTGCTTCATGATTCACACTGTCTAGTAGTTCATTTTCAGGGGAAATTTAAGGTGTTAGCCTTGACCTATAAAGCCCTACATGGTCTGGGTCCCTTTTATTCGAGAGGCCACTTTTATTTGTTTGACCGCCATGGCAATTAGGGCCATTGGAGGCATTCTAGCTAAGAGCCTCTGGTATAAACAGGAGAGGTCTGGTGGCAGGGCCTTCTCAATGAGGAGCTCTTGGCTCTCAAATTCACTTCTACCTTGGTTTGTCAAAGCCTTAATTTGGTGCCATGCTGCAAGACTCACCTGCTCTCTCATGCTGGGAAGGGAGTGGATTTCATGAAGATGTGGTGGAGCTTATGTTAATGGTCAGGACGGCTTTTGAGAGTCTCTTTTTAAGATGTTTTTTTATATTTGAATGAAACTTTTAGTATGTTCTAGATGAAGCATCTGGACTAGAACATCAGATTGGCTCAAACAAAAAACTAGATAAACCAACCACTGCAGCAAAGCTGCACTCTCTGGAGCTCCCCCACATGGAATTTCCTTGTATTACACCATAGTATAGCTGTTTTTTTGATGCGGTATCTGTTTACATATTCCAAATGCTTCTTTTCAATGCTGATATTCCATCATTGTGTTACTAATCTGAATCTGGAAGTTCTCATCACTGATGAGAATTTGGATGTCAT
The DNA here is from genome assembly GCF_013100865.1 of Trachemys scripta elegans. Classification (NCBI taxonomy): domain Eukaryota; kingdom Metazoa; phylum Chordata; order Testudines; family Emydidae; genus Trachemys; species Trachemys scripta. The sequence goes on from NC_048298.1 coordinate 95,094,451, forward strand.
CAATCACTACAGGGCAATTTTCTGAACCCACATATTACAAATAAAGAGCCATTCCTACTGAAAAGCTGAGAAACACAACCCCAGAAAGGAGCATAACTTAGGGACACAGAAGGAAAGAGAGGCTGAGAGTTGAACACTGTCCTTAGGTAATGGAAAAGGCTCAGAAACCTCAAAGGGGAAGGATTCTGTTGCTTAAAGAAAAGGTCAGGAAGGTGAACAGTTTTGGTAATAGGACAGGAGGGTTTGTATGTGTGATAACCAATAGTACAGCATGTGATAATATCTTACAAATAATACAGCACTTTCCTCCCCAGATACTAGTCTAAACCATACTCAGGAATCACTTCACCCCTTCTGAGTTGGATCCCGAGAGCCATTTAACAGTTTGCAGCAGCAGTACATACATATTAGGTTAGAGCAGAAAAGGAAGAAGGAGGCCATGTCTATTTGAAACATTTCTCAGGAAATTTTAAGTGGGCAAAATGTAATGACCCAACTTTGAATTTAGCCTGGACACCAGGTTTAACACCTCTGCTCTTGTGAAAAGTGCCTTGTGATCTTTAATGACCAAAAATGATCAGGACTTTTCTACATTTCACTGAAAAGATTATGTCAGCAGCAATCAGCATCTCTCAGCACCACACTGCTACATTGGATAATGGTGCAGGAAAAAGAGTGCCACCCACTGAATCACCATGCATGCTTTCTGCAGCATAGGCGTGTTTCATGGGTGTATCAAACAAACTGATGGGATAATATCTTACAACTACTACAGCACTTTCCTCCCCGAAACCATACTCAGGAATCTTGTGAGATCTGGCAGAACTACAGCACAAGGTGCTATCATTGCAGGCTGTGTAAAGTCTGCCTTCTTCCTAAGTGCAAAGAAATGAACTAGCCCAGCACTTGACAGACAAATACAGAGCTCAGAATTTGCCAGCAGCAGCATCTTCTGTTGAAATTCACAGCCAGTTACAATGAAGGAGATTTGGAGCATTTTACAACTCTAAAAAACCTTTGGGAGAAGTTGGCGGGTGGGTCCCAGAGCAGGTGGGCCATTGAGATTAAAAAAGAGGGGACAGACAGACACTTTCCAGGCCACCACTACAATAGAAGCCAACCTCAGAGAGTAGTTTATATCTGACTTCTATGTATCTTTTCAGTCACATCTTTGCCAGGAGAATTACATATGCTTAGATTCTACAGTGCAGAGCGTAAGGTTAATTATCCCAGAGGCATTTTGCAGTCATCTCAGCTTTTCAGGATCTGATGTGTAAAAGGAGAAAAGTATTCACAAGGCCACTACATGTCACCCACCCAGCTGCAGACAAAAGATGCATTGAGGTTCTTAGTTCCTTGCTCCTAGTTTGAGTCTTTCATTTACTGGATGATCAGAATTTGTTGGGAGCACTGTGGACTGTAGGACTGGAAAGGACACCCTGCTGAATCACCCATGTTCCCCACACACACTGAGTTAGGTGTGAAAACTACCTCTTTGGAGGGGTTGGTTTGTCATCCTGTGATTGGTTTGTTTTCCCAGGAGGACATCCATCTCTGGAAACTGGAAGGCAAACACAGGTTCTGCCATGCTGGAGCAGATCGCAATGACAGAGAGGTAAGGGAGAGAAGGGGCTTTCAAAAAAGAAAGAGCAAAGCTGATACTGAAGCTACAGCACGACTTAAGCACATGCTTAAAGTTAAGTATGGCTAAGTGCTTTGCTGAATAGGGGTGAACGTAAGCACATGCTCAAATACTTTGCTGAATACTGGGCAAAAATGAGGGGTTGACAGTGCTGGCTAAATCCAGGTATCATGGTGACAAATCAAGTGCAAATTTAACTCCCCTACAAACACATGCATAAGTATATACACATCGGCCACTGTGCTTAATTCTAACCTGCAGCACCTCTGCTATTCCTATCCCGGCTGTTCCTGTGCATCGGAGTCCTCACCAGGAGCAGCCTCTGCTATTCCACCTCTGGGCATCTGAAAATTCTGCCTCTCAGGAGAAAGGGTGGTTGGTCTGGACGAATGTCCATTAGTAAACTTGGTGAGACCACCAGCCCCATTTCATTTGTGGCTTAGCCTGGATTTTGAACCCAGACACCCTCAAGCTTCCCTCTAGAATATACGTGGCTCCCAAGAAGCTGCCCTGTGGTACATGACCAGCATCCAGTTGCAGCTGCACATGAGTGGGCCTTGCAGTGCTTAGTGCATTAGCATGGGCATCCTGCTTGATTCACAGAGTTAATCCCCAGTGTAAACAGCGCATTCCTGCTGCCCACCTCCTCCATACAAACCCAGGGTTGGAAAGAGCCTGCTTACTGGAGTGAATTTATTGTGATTTAATAAGTTTCATAACTGTACAGATGATGGGGGCTGAAATAGCCTCCTATTCCAGAGAAGAGCAACAAAAATGATTAAAGGTCTAGATAATATGACCTATGAGGGAAGATTGAAAAAATTGGGGTTTTTTTAGTCTGGGGAAGAGAAGACTGAGAGGGGACATGATAACAGAATTCAAGTAAAAGTAAAAGGTTGTTACAAGGAGGAGAGAGAAAAATTGTTCTGGTTAACCTCTGAGGATAGGACAAGAAGCAATGGGCTTAAATTGCAGCAAGGGAGGTTTAGGTTGGACATCAGGAAAAACTTCCTAACTGTCAGGGTGGTTAAGTACTGGAATAAATTGCTTAGGGAGGTTGTGGAATCTCCATTATTGGAGATTTTTAAGAGCAGGTTAGATAAACACCTGTCAGGGATGGTCTAGATAGTACTTAGTCCTGCCATGAGTGCAGGGGACTGGATTAGATGACCTCTCGAGGTCCCTTCCAGTTCTATGATTCTATGATTACCTCCTCTGAGTGGGGGTGTGGCTTCGCTTTGTCTCCTCATTGAGGCAGGGAGTGACAAGGAAGGATTTATTAATTGTATATGCTATTTTCTTGCCCCATCTGTATATGATCCTGTGTTCTTGCAGATTCATCATTAGATCATGAAGATCAAACTATAGGTGCTCCGGTTGCCTTCAAGATCATAGGCTCTTTTCTCCTTCCCCTTTAGGTCTGCATAGGTAGCTCTGAGATCCTCAGTGTTTTCCTGTTTCAATTTCCACTCAGTGTGAGAGTCCTGCTTGCAGATCTTCTGCTTTGAGATTTTTTGTATTGAAATGGTCAGGACCACCGCACAGCTGCACAGAAAGAAAACAAGCAAAACTCATTCCCTCTCCTGTTCCAATGTAGGGACAGCTGAGGGAGCATGGTCGCCATCATAATGCATCTCTTGTCATTCCCTCTCCTCTTCCAGTGCAGAGACAGCTGAGGGGGCACCCCATCATACATGGCCTCCTGCTCCTGCCAGCTCATGTTCCCGTGCTAGGACAGCTGGAAGCAGGGGCTCCCATTATATAGCATCTCCTACTCTCACTCTGACACAGCAGCATATATTCAACAGGAGGGAAATACTTGGAAAGCAGTAATATTAAATGGATATAGGGGTTCTTGGGAACAGCTTGCAGGGTGGTGATGTAGAGGAAACAAATGAAAAAGCCTGTGCAGTTTGGGGCTGTATATTCAGAGACATCATGTCACAGAACAGCGAGGTAATAGCCACTCACTATAGAGCTCCACTCTGGCTCTCCACACCTAGAACATGCCAACTGCCGGGCATCTCAGCATCAGAAAGTTGTCTACGGGGGGGGTGGGGAATTCAGGGCAGAGCAATAACAATTTCAGGGACTTTCTTCTGAGGAAAGATAAAATGAACTAAACATTTACAGCTTGGCTAAGTGACACGTAAGTGGGGGAGATTTGAGGTGTGTAAATACTGGTGAGAGATAGAAATGATTTCAGGTGGTTCGAGGGGATATAAGTAGGAGTAGAGAGTTGATGTGCAATGAAGGAAAATGTAGGCGTTCATCATGCAAGATCTCCTATTTCCTCTATTGCCTGTAGAATAGAGGGAGGGGATGTCTCATCATCATAACTCTGAGTTGCTGTGAAGAGCGTTCTATACACTTCCAAAGGCAGAGGGTCATCATCATCATCATCATGTTCCCATTATGCAGTGGTGTAGTTCCTCCGCTCCTGTCTGTTTCTGACAAGTCTTTCAATGGTTCCCCAGTTTTTCAACTCGGCTTCCACAGCTCTTCGCCATGTTGTTTTCGGGTGGCCTCATTTTTGCTTGCCTTCAGGTGTCTATCTTATTACTACTCTGGTGATGGAATCAGTTTCCATCCGAAGCACATGGCCAATCCATCTCTAACGCCTCCTGGCAATGATGGTGCTCATGTCCTCTTGGTTGCACTGTGTCAATAGATCTTGGCTTGAGATTGTTCTGGGCCAAAAGATACAAAGGATTTTTCTGAGGCAGGTGGTATGGAATGAAGACAGTTTGGACATGTCATACTTTTTCATTCCCCAGCATTCTGCACTATAAAGTAATGTTGAAAGTACGCAGCTCTGATGAATCTTGAGTTTGGTTTTGGTGTTGTATTTTGATGATTTCCAGACTGTATTTAAGCTCCTGAAGGTGTTCCTGGCTGCATTGATTTTGTTCCGGATGTCCTGGCTTGTTCCACCATCCTGGCTGATGGTGCTGCCTAAGTATATGAATGTTTCTACATTGGTGAGAACATAATCCTCTATCCATACTGGTGATGGTGAATCAATATTAAAGGTCATGATATCTATCTTATTGCGGTTGAATAAGGCAGAGGGTGGGGGGTCTATATTTGGTGGGAGGCTGAGAAAGTTGGCACCCTACTAGCATGGAGACCTTATTTTAATCCTTGAGCAGCCAGATAATTCCCAGCCATGTGTCTGTGTGGATTCTGCAGGTACAGACTCTGGGCGGACTCCTGCGCCGAGATGTTTGGAGGCCTCGATATTTGTGCCGTCAAAGCTGTCCACAGCAAAGATGGGAAGGACTATATCATTGAGGTGAGAGCTTGAGTGACTGGAGTTCATGTCTACTTCATCCGAGTACGTCCACAAACACAAACTCTCCCACGCATGCTCAGACAGTCAGACATACTCTAAGTACACGCTCTGCCCCTTGACCCAGTCATTTTCTCCTCACAGTGACCAGGATCATTTCAACTAATGTGCCCAAGCAAGGACTAACTGTGAGTCGCAACCAAATTGCCAGATACCTGTGAATGGGCTCCTGGGTCGATGTTAAGATTAGAAGTCAGGCTCAGGAGTCAGTCACAAGCAGGGTGCATGTCACATAGGAGCCAACGATGAACTGGATGGAACTAGAGCTGTAGGGAAGAGGACTATAAGTAGCATGAATGAGCCTTGTTGTCTTCATCAGACCCTAGATGCACCCCTTAAAATCGTTTGCCCAGGCCTGAGTTTATTGAGCTAGCAGATAAGCAAGACAAGCCCCCACGAGAGTTTGTGGGTTCCAGTCACATCAGCTGCACAAGCTGTGGTTGAGAAGGCAAGCGTTCAAAGTGATACTTCCCATGCCAGGGAGTTGAACATGGGAATGGGACGGGTAACATGATCCGGGTCATTGGAACAGGACGGGTCCTGAAAAGCTGGCAGGAAAATCAAATTGGAAACTCAAGAGCCACTCCGGGCATGACCAAATCTGGCAAATGAGCTAGTGTCCTCTGCTCCATGTGATGTTATTGGAAGTGAGGCTCAGCATCTGACCTGCTGTGAACTCCGCCAACACAGCCCAGGCAGAGGAAGATGAGCAAAGCTGGCCTGCCGTTTCGTTCGAGGGTGCTGACACATTAGAAAGCTATGTGTGGGAGAGCACTCCCACCCACCGAGGCTTGGGAAGCTGATGAGAACCACATGAGCCTTACGGCCACTGCACATTCCAGTCTTGTGCATCTCCTCCTCAGGGACCAGGGACCTGTCAGAGGTCGTGTAATACAAGTGCTCTGCCAGCAATGAAAACATTCGCCTGCTTCTTCCAAATGGCAAGAGGGGTGCTGCTGTCATTCTGACTCCTTTATGTAAGTTGGCAGCAGCTTTTGGTGGAGCTGCTCCTCTTCAAACCCCACCCCAGAATCGAGCCTTTTAAACTCAACATACTTCAGTGTGTGTGTGTGTGTGTGTGTGTGTATACACCTGCCCGTGTCTGGGGGAAGGTAAGAAGGTACGCACACCTGCCTCTCTGAACGCATGGGTGCTTGTATGTACACACACATCTTCCTGTGTGGTTTTGTATGTGGGGTGGGGAGTTTGACCCATCTGCCTTTGTATGGGTATGTATGTCCATGTGCATGTGTACATGTCTGCCTCAGTGTGTGTGTGGGGGGGGGAGGGGAGGATGGCACACCTGCTTCTGTGTATAACTTCGGGATGGGGGTGGAGTTGAAACCTGCTTCCATGTTTGTGTCACTGAGTCGAGGGCACGCCCATAGACTTACACCCATTACCACATTGCACACACAGACAGAAACGCGCACCTGCACACACATTACACCATGATTCTACACTGAACAAAACACACAGAGTGAGGTCAGCTGTTACCAATCAGAGGCGCCAGGCTGATTTCAACTGAGCTAAGCCAAATTCCACCAGCTAAGGATCTGGCCCAGAGGGTCTGCTATGCCAGGGGTTCAGCAGGAGTTCAGATACCAGATTGCTGGGCACTGTATGGGAACATGAATGGAATAGAGTAGAACAAAGCAAAGCAGGCACATTTTCTACTTTATGCCAGTTCTGAGAGAGAAGCTGAGAAGTACTGTAATTACTTTCCCCTAGTCCAGTTCCTTGAGTGGGCTTTTTTTTTGGCCAGAAGCTGGTGGGTTGGTTGTTCTGTGCTTTGTTTTGTTGGGGAGGGGAGTGTGACAGCCCAATCAGCTGCATTTCACTTTGTGAGAAGGAAAATTTGCTGTGAAATTTTGCAAGAAATGACTCCAAAATTCACTCAATAAATAAAAGGTAAAGATTGCACAATGGCATGGAAACAAGGAATCAAGTTCCCTGAGAACTCACAATGTGAAATACAGCCAGATCTGTGTTTTGTGAGACTTATCACCATTGCTTATGGCAAACAGGGGCTCAGATTAGGAGAGAGGAGGTTGAGCACAAGAAAGGAGGATTATGCCATCCAGAAATCTGAAGTAATTAATATAAATTTATCTTCGACCTGATTTCCATACCTTTATTATTAGCTGAGCTCTCCATCTTTATTTGCCACGTGGCATTGGGGTAGTTTCATGGTACTTTAAGGGCTACATTCAGACGTCGAGTCTCTTCCCTTGATTTCAGCGCTTTTCACTCACGCAGAGAAGCACTGACTTTGATTCAGCATACTGGTATTTCTTTCTCCGCACTAAAGGGCTTTGTCACTGAGCCTAGCATTTTCAGAAGGGCTCAGCACCCCCAATGGAGGCCAAGTTTTCAAAAGAGTTTCACTCCTCTTTAGGCACCTGGAGGAGTGGCCAGATTTTCAGCGTTGCTCAGTGCACTGGGTCCCTGTTGGGGGCTGTGCACCTGAAAATCTGGCCCGTTTTTGTAATCTAAAATAACTCCACAATGATGAGTCATTTTACAGATGACGGGGGGGGGGGGGGAGTAAAATGATCCACGAAACTAAAGAGTAATCAAAATTGGATTGACTTCATGTTTTTTATTCTTCTCTCATGGCCAGCAGTGCCACATGTATTGTTATCGTAGAGCTCTGTGGATCTAGCCACACGCACTACAAGGACTCTACTACTCTGTGTGATGGCCTGTCCAGTCTTTCACCATTGTCGTATCAATCCCTTTGATCTGTCGAATCATCTGTTTCCTTCCTTCCCTCCAATCACCCAACACCTCGACACTCGCACATGAGAACATGGAATAACAAACCCAGCCTCCAGCTCTTGGCGTAAGATAGAAGGCGGGGAAGGGGTTTTCCTGGATCTCTTCTCTGCCTTGCCGCCTTCCGTTCCCTCTGAGATATCTTATCGCGCAACAGCAGCTGTGTCAGGAGACAGCCAGTGACCTTGGGCAACTACAAAGGCAGGGTTTGTGTGTGCTGACATCTTCCCCTCTCCCTCAGCTGTTCTTTGGTCTCATTCTCGGGAAGAGATGAGAGGAATATGTTTGTATTTTATATATTCCATCTGGGTGGTTTATCTCAGCATTATGGGGCCAGATTCTGCTCTTGGCACCTGTATAACTCTGAGGTAGCTGCACTGACACAACTGAAAAACATTTGGCCCAGAAAAACTGTGTCCTTTCTTATTAGCTTCATCCTCCCCATGCCTTAGTCAGTGATAGCCCAGTGTTTGGGCTCCCTCAATCAATACCACAGAAGTGAGCTGAGTCAGAAATCACAAAATAAGACATAGAAACAACCTAATGCCTGATGTTGCTCCATTGACTTTGATGAGCCTAAAACAGGATTAATTTAGCCTGGATGTGTCTGTTTCTAAATGATACCCTGTCCTTTCACTTCAGCCAGCATATCACATGCTACTGCAGTAATGATGGGAAATAATTCCCAAGTTGAAGAGATGAGATGGGTTTTTTTTTAATACAGACCTATCACTACACAGTTATTTACACCCAGAGTTAGTGAGTGAGCAGATTACTTCACTGGATAATGGCTTGTTAAAGGGAACAGTGGCACCATCTAGTGGTCATAAACCATCCCTTTCACAGTAAACTAACAAGGTAAATGAAGTTGACATGGCTCTGTCCTTTCCTACATATGAGCAGGTTCCAGAATTGCCAAATGAAATGGGGATGCCTCATGGAGCTACATGCTAGCAAGACCCCCTAATAGAAATCAGGTTAGATTTCAAGTCCAATGTTTTATAGTTCTCCCAGCCAGTCTGCTGCCACACCTTTGTGGCAGCCAAACCCAGCTATCTCTGGACCTCAAGAAGCCTGTTCTACAAAGAAGCAGAGGAGATGACAGCAGATTTGAACATTTAACATATTTATCTGACCCCCCCTTCCATTTAACCTGCTCCACACATATCCTAGACCAGGGGTGGCCAACCTGAGCCTGAGAAGGAGCCAGAATTTACCAATGTACATTGCCAAAGAGCCACAGTAATGTCAGCAGCTCCCCTCATCCACTCCCCAACCCCCAGTGCCTCCTGCCTGCCGACAGCTCCCACCAATCAGTGCCTACCCCCCCTCCATCAGCTGTTTCAAGTTGGCAGGAGGCTATGGGGGGGGAGCGAGGGCATGGCAGACTCAGGAGAAGTGGTAGGGGCCTTGGGGGAAGCAGTGGAGTGCAGGCAGGGCTTGGGGCAGAGCAGGGGGTTGAGCAGTGAGCACCCCCCATGACATTGGAAAGTTAGCATCTATAGCTCCAGCCCTGGGATCAGTGCTTAGGTAAGAAGTTGCATATTAACCTCGGAAGAGCTGCATGCAGCTCAGGAGATACAGGTTGGCCACCCCTGTCCTAGACCATAAATCAAGAAAGCAATGGATTTTGGTACCAGTCCTCTTCTCATCAGATTTTCAAAATTAAAGCTGTCCACAGGCATAGCGTCTGGATTTTATATAAGCTCATATGTAACAAAACTAAAGTGGAGACCAAATTAAGGAGAGTTGAACAGTTACTCCATTAATAAGTCACCTCTATGTCAGAGGGTCAGGTTGGAACCATCTGTTGATGAACTGACTTCACAAACAGACTTCCTTAAACCTAACTATAGAAACATGCGAAACGTTCTGCTTAATAATAATAATACCTAACTCTTACAGAGTGCTTTTCATCAGTAGATCTCAAAGCACTTTACAAAAGGAGGTCCGTGTCATTAGCCCCACTTTACAGCTAGGGAAACTGAGGCACAGAGGGGGGAGTGACTTTCCCAAGGTCACCTAGCCAGCAGTGGCAGAGCTGAGACTAGCGTCTCAGTTCAGACTGTACGCTTGGAGCTCTAGTGGGGCAGACTTGCAGTTGCAATTGTTATCTGTGTGTGTCAGAGCTTTATCTGACAAATGCAAACTTTACTGCTGCATTTCCTGGATTTCCAAAGTTTAGTTTTCTTAAAAGACCCTAACATTCTGGTAGGTTAATAAGCACCCCCAACTGAACCTTAGCTTCACCATAAAGAGCTGCTTTGTACGGGACTTGGTTAATGTTTGTAAAGCTGTTGGGATATGACAAACAACTTTGATGATTATGGTGATGTTTCAGGGGTGGTGTACAGCTGTGGGTCTCACTCATTTTAAGACTGTGGATCCCTTCAAACTTTTGCTTCCTCACGTTCCCTGTGGTAATTGTAGTGCATGTTTACATGGCAAAGTAATGTCAGCACTGCGTAAAAGAGACCAGCTGAGAGGAAGTTTACTTTCATGGCATGGGTACTGCTGTTTGGAGACATCCTGTCTATTTTGTGCCTGTGTTGTTTATTTCCTTACTTCCTGTAGAGCTTTGCATTGATTACCAGCTTTGCCCTGGTTGCCTCTAGTCCCCCTTGCACTAATCTGCACGGGTCTCTTTGCAGTTTGTTTCCTTTCTCCTTTATACCTGGAACCCTTCCTGTCGGAGTGTCAACCACAAATATCACCACAGTTGAACTCCAGAGAAACACCCATCAATGAAAGACATTCAATCAGCCTCTCTGGCTGTAGGAAGAATCTAGTTTGTGTTTGATCAAAAAAAGTCTCCAGAAACCCTTATCAAGCCTAGGCCTGGGCTCCAACTGGCAGGAGGCAGCATTTCTCAAAAACTGAGATATGTGCCAGCTATTGTGATAGGCAGCTCCCTCCGATTCAGGTTGTGGGCAAACGATGGGAATAGTTGCCTGGGGATGAAGTAACACAGCTTGGCATCAGATTGAGTGTCTAGACCTGCCTCTGCCACTAGGAAGCTGCCTTACTAGCTGTCCTTTTCTCTCTTTGTGCAGGTGATGGATAGCTCGATGCCCCTGATAGGGGAGCACGTGGAGGAGGACACACAGCTCGTAGCTGATCTGGTTGTCTCCAAAATGACTCAACTTCTTGTGACTGCAGGATCTACCCCCTCACCTCCGAGGCCTTGGGTAAGAGTGGATGGAGCCATTCAGAAAAGTGGGTGCTTTCTGAACGCCCCCAGGAGTGATCAGCCAATCATGTACCTGAGTGGATTGAACGTTCCGGCGCTGTTGGACTGAGATGTCACCCCATGCAAAGTATTGGATCGTTCTGCTGTTACTGTTGCAGGGGTAGCTCTTCCATAAACCCTTCATGGGTTGTTCCTGAGCAATGTCTCTATTCATAGTACCAGGGCATCACATTCTCATTCAGCTTATCCACCACATACAGATACCCGGGGCCCTTTTGGCCGGGTACAGATTGTGACCAAGACTACAAACTATAAAGAGAAGCATCATCCGAGACAAACATTGGAGAACCGTTTGGTGAGAGGTGGACTCAGGGGTGGAGAGTGGGCAAGGGAATGGTAGCAGAAAGGGCAAGCGTAGGAGCATCTTCTGCTCCCAAATGTCCAAGCAGTATGGGGCAGCTGTTGCTATGGCAACTCAGGTTGGGTGGCATGATGGCAGGCAATGACATGCTGAACTAGGCTCCCTTGTAGGTGACAGCAGTGTGCTGATGGACTGGGGAAGAGGGCGATAGAATCAGTTTAAAGACATGGCATCAAATAACTTCAGTCAAGAGCAGTCAGACCAACCTATGCCAGGGAGAGTCTGGCAGGATCATAACCTTGTCCCTCCAGGGTGAGTTAAGTCTGAGAGCTTCTGCAGGGTTTATAAAGAAAACCTATCCCCCATCTCTGCCCACAAAGAATGGGAAGATTCTTAGCTGGACCCCAGCAATACATTACTCGGTAACCTATAAAGCCAAACAATGTGGCTTGTTCACTGCTGATGGAGCCCCTGCTACTCTTAAGGTCTCTGCTCCCATGAGTGAATATTAACACAAGTTCTGTTTGCCCATTGAGGAGACTCTAGAACTCTTTATAGTTTGGCTGCAACTCTCCATCCCAGCTTGACAGGTTAGCAATCCCCACAATTGAGTTTATTCCCACCTTTGCCTCTCTGGTGAAATCTGGTGCATCCCAAAGGGAGCCAGTGAGGCTTTCTGCCACTGTTAGGCCCTTCCCTAATGGCATCCCTGCTTCTTCAGAGAGACCCTGGGTCTCAGCCACCAGTCCCCGAAAAGAAGGCCTGGCTGATGTTGCTGTTCATCAGAACCCATCATTTCTGCTTTTAAACTGACCAGTAGGCTTCATGTTTAGTGCGCCCGCCTCACCGCACACTCACCCGAGGCTGAGTACTGAACCCATCTTATTTTAGAGCAACATTTGCCAATGGCAGTTTCGAATGACCGAACTGCATCATGGCACAACATGCCAGGGTTTAAATAAAAACATCTGTGAATACGAGTACCGTTTTTAAGTGTATAACAGGAACCCAGGGAGGAGGGATTGGAGAAGAATCAAGGCAGTAAAGTATTAAGTAAGACTTTCATTTTAATAAAACCACTTCCCCTTTTCCCCGGAAGCTGTCAGTTGGTTCTTTATGTAGGGAGGAACCCCTGTTGGACAGTCTGCTAGATGGAATTAAAGATGCATTATTAACTGTCTTTTTGGGGAAAAAGAAAAAGTTAGTTATGATGGTCTGGAGCTGTTATTGCTAAAGTCCAATCCTCCTTTGTTTAAGACAAAACAAGACAATCACACAGCAGAGGAGAGAAAAGAACAGTAAAGATAGAAAATGCAGCTTCTGTGCCCGGTGTTGCCTTTCTCTTGCACCCTTGCTGCTGGAGAAACACAGGCACAGCACATGGTCTGACCAGCCACGCTGAGATCTGGCAAACTATAGTAGTCTTGGTCTCTTTGAAGTATTGCTTGTGGCTGCCTCTCCAGTCCCAGGCTCATAACAGTGTTGCGAAAGGAGGACATGTCTTGGCTGGCTAAGCCAGATGCATATTAGACAGAAATCAGAAAGGAAAGAGCAGAAATAAGGTGGGGAAAGAAAAAGAAACACAGTGGAGGGGCGACAGCAGGAACCCAAGTCTCACATCCCAGCTATTGTTCAGGATTTGGCTGAAGCTGGTGGCAATGTCACTTGGTTCCCTCTCTTTGGCCCAGTGTAGTCAGGCTGCCTTTCAGGAACAGGACAACAAAGGCCCAACGGTATCATGGTGGATCCCAAGAGACGGTGGGAGTGGCAGCCACAGTGACAAAGCTCAATCCTTCCAGCCCACGCATCCGGTCTCCGTCCATTTAGTGACTCCGAGATGAACAATGTCCAAGATGGGTTGGCAACCACATCCCAATAACATTAACCAATTAAAACACTCGTCGGTGATTTCAACTCTAAACATTTCTTCCCATTTCTAGATTTGTTTAGCTCCTTGTCATGCCAACCCATGACTTTGCCAGGAGCCTTGAAGGCCCCTTAACAGTTCTTTTAACCTAAACAATCCAGTTTGGACCAGTCTATGTGGCTCCAACTTTGCTGACTTTCATAAACAATTTTATGTAACAGGCTGAGTTGGACTCTTGTTACCTTGGACAGCTTAGAGTACAGGCCTCTGCACAACAGTCCCGTGTTGTTTAAACTGTTTATTAATTATCAGAAAAGGAGAGTGAGCAGATAGATAGCAAAATTAGAGAGGACTGGGAGGAACTTCAGCAAGACCTAACCAAGCTAGGTGAATGAGAGAAACAATGGCAAACAAAATTCAGTGTTGATAAATGCAAATTAATGCACATTGGAGGGGAAAATTTAAACTACTTGTTTTAAATTAACTGTATCAACTCAACTGGCCTCACAGTAGGCAGTTCAGTGAAAACCTCTGCTGAGTGCACAGCTGCAGGCAAAAAAATCAAACAAGTTGTTAGGATTTGTAAGAAATGGGATGGTGAACAACATGGAGACTATTCTAATGCCTTTATACAAATCAGTGGTGCAGCCTTATCTGGATACTGTTTGCAGTATTAATCACCCCAGCTGAACAATGGATAGTGCACAACTAGAAGGGGCTCAGAAAAAGGTGGTGAGAAAGATCCAGGGCCTGGAAACACTCTCCTGGGAAGAGAAACTGAAATGATGTCCACCTATTCTCCCTGTCTCTTAGGAGAGAACAAGGGGACATTCAATGAAATTAAAAGGTGGGAAACCAATAAAAGGAAATAACTAGACTGTGGTATTCACTGCTACAGAAAGTCATTGAGACCAAGAACTTAACAAGATTGAAAAACGGATTGGACATTATAGGGATGTCAGGAATTTCCAGAGTTATAATTAATTGACAATCCATGTGGAAGGGATATTAAACCTTATGGTTTAAGCCAATTTCTAACTATTAGAAATCAGGATGAGACCTGATAACTCCACACCTGTTAGGTTTAGTGCAGGATTCTTACATATATCTACTTCTGAAGCATCTGGTGCTGGCCACTGGGCTAGATGGGCCTCAGGTTTGATCCAGTCTGGTAATTCCTCTGTTTGTAAACCCACTTTTAAAAAATGCAACTCTACAGTCATTCTCCTCTAGCTAACAGTTTCCAAGCTCTTTCCTACTCTGTTCTCCATCATAATACCATGGAACCTTACAGGCCTTATGCTGCAGTGGCAGAGTGTGTGTTGAAAACACCACAACATTCAAAGTTCTGTCATCCCTAGTTCTCCTTTTGAACATGTTCTGACGACCGTAATGATTTTTTTCCAGCCACAACAAGTCCAGCCTCAGTCAATGAAATCACAGATGCAGCCTCAGCCTGGACCTCAGCTTGGACAACCACCCCAACCACGGCCACCTCCTCAAGGTACTGTACTCTAGGACCTCTGGCAAAAGTAACCTAGACAGTTCATTTTGGGATCTGATTCAGACTTTACAGAGAAATCTCTTCACCCGTCACTGAAATTGCAGCCAGCGCTGTGATGAAATACAGTGACTGTTCAACAGTGCACAGTAACATTACATAACAGTTCAGAAAAGGCAATCAAGAAGAATAGCATCTCCAGTGGAAAATGCAGGTAGAATTGAGCTCAGCAGACTGTAATTGCCCAAGCTGGAATTTGGCGAAGACATTGGGGTAACACTTTTACTCATGCACAAGAGTACATGAGGTCTTTAAAGGCTATTAGCTTTGCTCTTTGAAACGGTGTATAAAACATTAAGGGACACATGTCTGTCTATTTTCACTTTCTAGGAGCATCGTTTTATGTGGCTTTAGGATGGCAGAAAAGTCAGGCTTTGCTTTGAGGGTCTCTCATCCAAAAATGCTGAAGCATCCACCCACTGATCATGTTATAATATAGAAGCATGGATGGTGATGTGGCATACAAGCACCTCATCGTAACTATCCAGGGAAGGTGCTGTTGACCCAAACTTCCATTTTCTGTGGGGAAAGCTAGTTCTCCCATTGATTCCAACCTTCCACCCCCCACAATTCAGGCTCCCACACAAGATTCATCAAGGACAAGAAATGGTGACAATCACATGGAGAATTAAGGCACGCTGAGACAGCTCTACCTGGGAGAAGGATGGCAGGGTTTCCTTGGTGTTAAAAAGGCAAAGAACTGTACAGCAGCAACTCCATATATGTGGGCATGTTGCCCCTGACCAACAGGTTAATGGCTTCCAGTGTCCATAACGAATAGTTTTCCTTAGGTCTCTGCATGGAGCGAGTCTGAAATGTTTCTCCTTTCACTAGAGCCTATTCCCTCATGCAACTGCTCGTTTAATGTGTCTTGTATACCTTTGTGTCCATGTTCCCTGCAGGGGGTCCACGCCAGCCTCAGGGATCTCAGCCTCCACGGACTGGAGCACCTCCACAACAACGGCTCTCTCCTCAGGGCCAGCAGCCCCAAAGTCCCCAGTCTAGCTCACCTCAGCAGCAGAGGTCGCCTGGATCCCCCCAGCTAACACGATCTTCCACTGGAACCTCCCCAGTCCAGGCCTCCAAGCCGGGCATCTTCCCACCACAGCAGCCTAGACCCCCTGCCCAAGGACGGGCTCCTACTCAACAAGGCCTTGGTGAAACACCCAAGCAGCAGGCCTCCCCACATCCACACCTGAAGTAGGTGCCCTTTAAGCTAACAGATTTGTAGATCTGAAAAAGATAATGTCTTTAAAAGTGTCCTGGCTTAGTAGACAGGCCAGGGCCTGTCTGATCCCTTGTTGCCAGGCAACAGCATTCTTCAAGACTCAGGGCTGGGCAACAGTGAGTTAATTGGTACAAGTGCCCCTGTGCTGATGCTCTCCATGGAATTGGCCTGGTAGATCCTTGGGCCACATGTATTTTTTTCAGGGAGAGCGAGAGGTCCTTTGCATCTCTGAGATTTCACATTCTCTCTCTCTCTCTCTCTCTCTCTCTCTCACACACACACACACACACACACACACTCTCTCTCTCTCTCCTTGCCCGCTCCTGCAAGGCAAAGCTGCCATCCTCTCTCAGTCAAGGAAACATCATGACTGTCCTGTCATTGGCCAGAGGGCTTGATGTGAATCACACCTTCACTCGCCCCTGGGGTTACGCTCTGCACAAACCTTTGTTGCCCCAAATTTCCAAGCATTTGTAGCGAGGCTCGGAGTACTATTATAAAGAGGGATTCAGATGCCACTGCTATGCTAAGCACCATGTCAGAGCAAAGCAAGTGGTGCTCAAAACCCAGATGGCCACTAGTGCTCCCTGTGTTGGGACTACTAGTGGAACTGACCTGGCAGTAGCAATGGTGGGAGACACCCTAGTATAGATGAGGCCTGAAGGGCTGGGTGAACTGCTATTCTGCCATCCTGCAGAGCGGGAGACACGCTTGGGTTTCCTGCATAATGAACCACTGGACCATTAGTCTGGCCTCAACAGCACTTTTAGCCTCTGGCAGTGGAAAACTGAGACCTTGGCAATTAAGATGGGTCTCTGATATAGCTGTGCAGAGCATTAGGCTGGCATCCTTAATCATCTCTTCTCCTGCCATGGGTGCAGCTGGGACCTTTGCTTTTCTTCACATACTAGATTTGCATGTTTGTTGAGGTTTGTAAACAATAGACGTTCCTCTGCTTGGGCCTTAGCTGTAATGTTTGTATTAAGTACTGCTGGTGTGGAAGTCACAGAACACACAGGCAAGGAGCCTAGCTGGGAAGTGTAGGGTACCACAGACATTACTGGAGATGACCTGGTGCTCAGTCCAGCTCCCATTGTATTCAATGGAAGTCTTTCTATTCACTTTAATTAGAGTTGGATTGGGCCTCTAGTCCATTGTCATAGCGGATATCCACATGGAGATTTGTAAAAACACTGGCATTGAAAACCCTGCCTCAATCTCTGCACACCCCAAACACAGCCTGAACTGTGAATATCTGAGCCAGCAGCCTCCAAACAGGCCTCAGGTGCCTTCGCAACCTATAGAGACTCCCCACATCTGCCCTTGAACTTGTCTGCTGCAACTGCAGCACAGCATCAATGACCAGCTTTGAATTACCAACTTCCCCTGCCCAAATGAATCCATCATCAGCCTTTCTGAGCATGAACGTCCCTTTCTGTTTCAGCAAATCCCAGTCCCTGACGAACACCTTCAGCATATCTGAATCATCACAACGGGGAAACGCCAACGAAGATGAGGCAAAAGCTGAAACCATCCGCAACCTGAGGAAGTCTTTTGCTAGCCTGTTTTCTGATTAACATCCCTGGAGTCAGATCAGTGCTTTTGTTAGCCCACTCTTCGTATCAACCTACCTGATGTTATCATGGAATTTACTCACTGGTACCTAATGATTCATGCAAAATCTGGGAACAATCCTTCAAGCTATCTTTTCTAAATGGGTTTTGCCCAGGAATTAGTTAGCCCTAGATGTGTTAATTTTAAGGGTTATTCCAACATGGGCCAGAAAAGTGATTAGGTAAAACTAGCACTTTCTCACATGGTAGATCTGCTCTGTGTGCATAGTCAGTCAGATCTGCTTACTTGAGTGACCGGAAATAATTTCAAGGTACTTTTTACTTCTATTACCCCTTTCTGAGACAACACAGCTATTGGAGAACAAATTAGATTCTATTTTGGCTTGCACATTATCAATAGAATGAATAACTATGATCCCATTACAGACCCTTTATTCTCGTTGAGGGTGACCCAAAAGGAACAGAGTTTGATTTCTGATGCGAATGTGCAGCCAGAAGTTAGAATAAACATGTTTACTTGTAAAGTGAACATGTTTGATCTGGAAATCATGGAGACACAATGAATTTGGAACCTCATAATACTAGCTTTACAGAGTCACTTTTCTGAGCAGAAACACATTTCAAGCAAAACTCGGTATCAGCTGTCAGTGAGTCCCAGAGATCATTGGAGCAGGGTATTATATTGGATTTCTGCTCTGCTCATGGCCATCTTACCAGTAGCAATGTAAATGTCTCTGTTTCCTGCCTTGAGGCTATGTTTCCTATATGTGTTTCTTGATTTCTGGGAGAAAGATGTCATGTTATAACTCTACAGCCATAGCTCAAAAATAAACCAGAAAATAGGACTGCCGCACATCTTGAAAAAATGGATAATTTATGTTCAAATATAGTTCACACCAACTTCAGATAAAATAAAAGCAGAGTTTATGAGGTGTTTGTACCCTGTTATGAGTCTTCCATACTACAGACTGGTGAGAGCCATGGGGTAAAATCTTGGCCCCACCTAAGTCAAAGGGAGTTTTTCATGGACTTAAGTGGGGCCAGGACTTCACCCATGGAGTCAATGCAAGGTGAGAGACCTGTGACTGAATGGCTTCCCCCGGAGAACTATCACTTGGGAGGGAGAACAACCAGTAGAGCCTGGTGACCCCCCAAAGTGAGAAGGCAGTTTACAGCTGGAGCCATGATGTATCTGATTGCCCCAAGGAATCTCCCCTGGGGCAGGTTATCAGTATTACGGGTACCCCAAAGAATTATTTTTCTGGAGACTCGTGAGGGTGGCAGAAAGGGACCAGTAGTTGAACCATTGCCTGTTCTGCTTTGCTTCATGGCATGTGACGGTCTAAATCAGACTGAGCCATGATAAAAATGAGTGACAAAAGCTGTATGAATAGCTGGACATTAATGGAGCTAGGACAATTTACCCCAACTGAGGCTCTGCTGCTTGGAACAGGAGCAGTTCAATTTACAACACACCTGCTGTGGGTGTGGTATTTCCATCCCACCAATCTTATGCACAGGAAGCGAGGCCCTGTGAACCCCAGTGAGGAGGCAGATGACACAGAAGACATTTCTGCTAGATTTTCCTTCTGGGTCTATCTAGTAGTGTTGTACCAATCCTCACATGTATCTTTAGGGCTGGACCCTTGAGACCATGTCCCCTTTGCAGCACACCAGGAAGTTCCGGTTTGGGGCTGGGACAGGACATTTTATGGCTATCGAACACATTTCAGTGTGCAGCTCTGCCTGTGGTTTAGTGCTTTCCTGTAACCTGAAATGGGAACAGAAACCCAAAGTAGCAAGAAAAGCAGCAGGCTGGCCATCCCATTTACACCAACATGGGAATAAAGCCAGACAATTCATTCCTGCACAACACCAGTAACAACTGTCACCACAGTGCAGCCACAGCGACCCAAGGAAATCAGCTCCCAGGGACGATCCCGACTGGGTCTTTAGATGAAATGTGTCTGCTGAGCTGTGTGCTTTCCAGCATGCCACTTTTTCTGGGTGGGGAGGCTCTTTGGATCGATGAATTATGTCTGTAGGTTAATATTGAAGGAAAATAACCTTCTGACTTATCATTTTCCTTCTGTGATTCTAGCTCTTCCTTTCGGGTTTGCTAAGTGTGAGACACGTAGCACTGTAACTACAAGTTACTGCCCCTGTGCAGGAGCGAGAAAGTGGCGCATGCTGCTTTGCAGTCTCCAAGCACAATAAAGGGGTGACAAATGGCCTTGAATTGCCATGAGCACACACTGTACACTAGCAAAAACAATAGCTGATTTAACAGGCTCCATTTTGTGGAGAGGAGGTAGTGCAACTCTGGTGAGTGGGGGGGGGTTCCTTCTTTACACACACACACACACACACACACACACACTTACTTCTTAGGCTCTTTTCTTTCTATCTAGGCTTTTCTAGAGAGTAAATGTTTCCAGCAGGGCTTTGGAGCTGTGCTCCTGCTCCGCTCCAGCTCCAGGCAAAAACCTGCAGCTCCACTGCTCCAGAGCTGCTGCACACTCCAGCTCCGGGCTCCACTCCAAAGCCCTGGCGGGGCACATCAAAGAAAAGGACTCACTGCCAGAAATCTCAGCTGTTCACCCCCACTTATAAACCAAATAACTTGTTTTGCTTCCTCTTTTCAGCACTGTCTATGCAAAACTGAAATAACTAGGAGACTAGTCTGAAATAACTAGGAGACTTCACATCAACCTACAGTGGTCACTGTACCACCAATTGGAGCACTTGCTAATGCTGCTGCTCAGAGCAGCAGCGTTTACCTTCCACTGTTTACTACTATTGACTCTATGCAAAGGTGACTCATCTAAGGGAATACAAATTTAAGGTACTATTTAGTGCTACTCAACTGCCTCAGGCCCAACAACCTGAATTCCCCTCCTCCCTCCCCCCCATTTCTTTTCAAGACCTCTGTGCAGCTACAAGTGCATGCAGCCTCTGGGAGCAAAATCTACACCTCAGCCCTGGAAGTCAATTGGAAGGCCCAGATGTGCTCCCAGCAATGCACGTTTGGTAACAGTGAGCTTTGGGTTTGAGGATGGTAGGACATTTCCCCCCATTTTTAGCCTCCAGCCCATTTTAATGTGTAGGTTTATCAAATTAACAAAGTGATGCTTTGTCCTAAATGAAAGGCCAGTGAGAAATGCATGGATCTTTAAGGCTAGAAGGGACCATTGTGATCATCTAGTCTGACCTCTTGTATAACACAGGCCCCCGAGACCCTCTCCCAGTCATTCCTGCATCAAGCCCCCAACTTGTGGTTTGAACTACAACACTGCACTTGGAAAGACATGTAGTTTTGATGTAACGACTTCAAGTGATGGAGAATCCACCACATCCCTGAGTACATTGTTCCAGTAGTTAACTACCATCACTGTTTTAAAAAAAAAAAGCTTGTACTTTATACAAGCTGCCTGTTGCTATAGTGCAGTCCTCTCAAGCGACCTGCATACCCCCAGCTGGCATGACTAGCAATGCCAGCACAATTCTAAGAGATATTTAGGCTAGGTGAAGTTACAGGGGGTCACAGCTCCCTATTATATTTTACATACATTCATATGTGCGACTCAGACAGTCCCTATTCATACTGCTATGGCATTATCTGACTACAGGAGACCAAAAGAACTACAATAGTTGACCTAATTAAAGCAAGAGAGATCGGAGGGGTAGAGGGGGGACGACAGGGCGCGAATCAACAGTTCAGACAGCAACTCAGTATTTTATTTCAAAGAAATCTCCAGTTTACAGGAACACAGCCAGAACTGTAAGTCCAAGGCCTGAGCTACACTGACATTTTGCCAGCATAGCTATGGGTATATGAAAAAAGTCACTTCACTGTAGCCCTACCGTAGATGCAGTTATGTGAGCAAAAGTCCTTTTGCTGTTCTAGCTTATTTCATTTGGGGAACCAGAATAAGCTATTCCAGCACAAACACTCGTGCCAGTGTAAACTGCCTCTCTCCTGGACATGTTTAGCTGTAGCGCTAGCTCTACTAGCAAACCCTTTGTAGGGTAGACAAGGCCTATAAGTTGCTCTATGCTGAAATGTTTCATAATGTAGGTCTGAGCTTCTGCTGTCCATGAAGGAATGCCTAACATAGTGAATGCTAATGGGAAGGGGGTAGGTTTAGCAGATAAAATAAAAAAAGAACAAGTTAAAAATCACTTAGAAAAGTTAGATGCCTGCAAGTCACCAGGGCCTGATGGAATGCATCCTAGAATACTCAAGGAGCTAATAGAGGAGGTATCTGAGCCTCTAGCTATTATCTTTGGAAAATCATGGGAGACGGGAGAGATTCCAGAAGACTGGAAAAGGGCAAATATAGTGCCCATCTATAAAAAGGGAAATAAAAACAACCCAGGAAACTACAGACCAGTTAGTTTAACTTCTGTGCCAGGGAAGATAATGGAGCAAGTAATTAAGGAAATCATCTGCAAACACTTGGAAGGTGGTAAGGTGATAGGGAACAGCCAGCATGGATTTGTGAAGAACAAATCATGTCAAACCAATCTGATAGCTTTCTTTGATAGGATAACGAGCCTTGTGGATAAGGGTGAAGCTGTGGATGTGGTATATCTAGACTTTAGTAAGGCATTTGATACGGTCTCGCATGATATTCTTATCGATAAACTAGGCAAATACAATTTAGATGGGGCTACTATAAGGTGGGTGCATAACTGGCTGGATAACCGTACTCAGAGAGTTGTTATTAATGGTTCCCAATCCTGCTGGAAAGCCGTAACGAGTGGGGTACCGCAGGGGTCTGTTTTGGGACCGGCGCTGTTCAATATCTTCATCAACGACTTAGATATTGGCATAGAAAGTACGCTTATTAAGTTTGCGGATGATACCAAACTGGGAGGGATTGCAACTGCTTTGGAGGACAGGATCATAATTCAAAATGATCTGGACAAATTGGAGAAATGGTCTGAGTTAAACAGGATGAAGTTTAACAAAGACAAATGCAAAGTGCTCCACTTAGGAAGGAAAAATCAGTTTCACACATACAGAATGGGAAGAGACTGTCTAGGAAGGAGTACGGCAGAAAGGGATCTAGGGGTTATAGTGGACCACAAGCTAAATATGAGTCAACAGTGTGATGCTGTTGCAAAAAAAGCAATCATGATTCTGGGATGTATTAACAGGTGTGTTGTGAGCAAGACACGAGAAGTCATTCTTCCGCTCTACTCTGCTCTGGTTAGGCCTCAGCTGGAGTATTGTGTCCAGTTCTGGGCACCGCATTTTAAAAAAGATGTGGAGAAATTGGAAAGGGTCCAGAGAAGAGCAACAAGAATGATTAAAGGTCTTGAGAACATGACCTATGAAGGAAGGCTGAAAGAATTGGGTTTGTTTAGTTTGGAAAAGAGAAGACTGAGAGGGGACATGATAGCAGTTTTCAGGTATTTAAAAGGGTGTCATAAGGAGGAGGGAGAAAACTTGTTCACCTTAGCCTCTAAGGATAGAACCAGAAGCAATGGGTTTAAACTGCAGCAAGGGAGGTCTAGGTTGGACATTAGGAAAAAGTTCCTAACTGTCAGGGTGGTTAAACACTGGAATAAATTGCCTAGGGAGGTTATGGAATCTCCATCTCTGGAGATATTTAAGAGTAGGTTAGATAAATGTCTATCAGGGATGGTCTAGACAGTATTTGGTCCTGCCATGAGGGCAGGGGACTGGACTCGATGACCTCTCGAGGTCCCTTCCAGTCCTAGAATCTATGAATCTATGTCTTTTCTTGAAAATCAGTCTTTTTAGCAAAACAGTATTTTTAAACCCTACTTAGCATGTTTTTTTCTAATAGGACATGCAATTGTTCTGACCAGAGCAGAGGTGCGGAAGGGTGGTTACAGCAAGACAGTAACAACATTATGGCACTACAAGAAGATGGGTTTTTTTATTTTAAACAAAGAATCAAAAAGTTAAAAATTTACATCTTTGTCTGAACTGCTCAACTGGTGCTGCTGTAATAGCAAAGGTGTCAATGTTACTGGCACACAGTTTATGAGATAATAGAACTGGATTATAGGAATGATTATGCTTGCAGAATTGCCATGAATAATGTGAGGTAACAAATCCATTGACAGTATAATGCCTCATTGAGGCATTTAGATTTGTGCTCCCAAATGTCATCTTACAAGCTGCAAGCAAACAAACTGGAACGCCTAAGTATCCCTCACAAAAAACAAGGGGTGCAGTGTGTCTCAGCAGCCACAATCAATTTTACTTGGTAATTCATGTTCAGTCAGTGCTCTAGTTCCCGAATAACATTTCAATTTCATGCCACACAAGAGGTCTGACAAGTCAGAAGTGCTGTAAATTGCATGCAGCCAAGTTTACAGGTTAGAGGCAAGAGGGGTATGTTCTAAGTTGATTATTAATATTCCAGTTGCACATAGGAGCCTCAACCCACCATTAGGGCCACCCTTGTCCTTGGGCAGACTTGCAAAAGCATCTATTGCTTTTAAAACTGCAAATTCCATTGAAGTCAATGCCACTTGTGCGCTTAAATCTGAGGCGCTATTGAAAGTCTCCAATCAATAGCAAGAGACAGTCCTCATCACAAAGAGCTGATAGTCTAAATAGACAAGAGAGTGAGATGGTGGGAGAATGGGAGTATTATCCTGGTTTTACAGATAGGAAACAGGCACGGAGAAATTAAGTAACTTGTTCAAAGTCACACAAGGGTGGGGTTTAGTGGGTGTAACTTACATGTCAAGGGGCTGAAAGAGAGGAGTGTAGCAGAAAAAGCAATTAATAGGAAGGAAGTAGGATGTGGATGTACTTTATCTTATACATTCTTTTAGGCCTTTGGCTTGGTCAACCAACACAATCTCCTTCAAGTTACTGCAGTTTGCTGCTCATTCTTCAACTAGAGTCAATAATGCCGTATGCAGCGCAAGAATTAGGTGCTGTGGAAGTAACAGCATCAGACAGGATATCATGGGAAAACAATATACTGTCCATGGGGTAGTGTTTGCTACTAGATTCTGTTACAATAAACAGCAGAGAGGAAGGCAGGTGGCTCACTCCACAGTCTGAAGATGAGTGACCAATATGGAAGCTTTTGGGAAAGGAGGGACTTGCAGAGCTTATAAGAACAGGAACTGATGAATTACAAATACACGGCAATTCTGTTTTCATGCAGATTGCCTACAGATGAAAAGAGTGAATATATTATTGTGTATGACAGCAGCAGAAATGTTTGTAAATAGACAGTTTCTCAGCCTAACCAGTGCACCTGGACCTGAAAGATAATTAATATGGTTTACATTCCAATACAATTAAAACTCCTGTGTAATGCCAGGGATTAGAGCACCGTAAGCCTGCCCTGGGAACCACTGCTCTCCTGTCTTCCCTTGATCCACCATAGATAGAGCCTCAGTGCTGCTGCCTACTGTATCCTGCTCACTCCATTTGCATATTGTCAGGCTTTGCATTCCAGTCAGCTTAAATTTGAAAAAAGAAAGGGAACCCATTTACCATGTCATTCCCGAGCATCCAGTAGCAGCAGCCCTAGAGGTATTGCAAAAAGGGGATTGCGCCGAGTAAAAGATAGGGGGCTCCAGACCTTTGATTTCTTTTGGTTTCACTTTTGGAGAATTGCATGAAGAGTGGCGACCCTATTGCCCTCTTTTAGAACTGGAAGACTGACATGATAAGCGGGCATCCCAAAGCCAACGTTGTGCTGTTCCTCTCCACTAGATCTAATTACATATGCATTTGTCTGTGGCAAGCTTGTATTCTTATTATACGGTCATGTTCGGTTATAAAAACGTAAAAAACAATTCTTTGGAATTGGAAGGCTCAGGAAAAAAAAAGTTAGATTCTTGTGCTCTAGGTCACACTGTTTTAAATCCAGCACAAGAGAGCCACGAGCAATGGTAACGACTACCTTCAAGTTATAAACACATCATTTCAATTCCCTTCCTTGTGAACAAAGCATACACATCACAACCACCACCAGTATAACTGGCACCTTTGGTGGCAGTCTGCCAAACAGAGGCAACAGATACAGATTGGATATGGACAGATCCCCTCTCTGCCCTAGAGTAGGATTGGGACACACTGGCAGATGGAGGCAACATGGAGAAACTTGTAGAAAAAGTACACTTCAGGTTCCAACACTGTAAAGCCAGGAACTGTCCCCACTAAATTAACTTATCAGCGTAACACACGCACAAATCTCTTTTCCTGATATCAGCTTTTTAAGAGCTAGTTAGAGAAGAGAATAAATAATTTTAAAATAAACACTGCATTAAACTCACATGTGGTTGCTTGCAATATTATGGGCGCATTTCTAAAGTGCTCATCATGGCACAACACCAACAGAGCCTGAATTCCCTTTTTTCTGTTTATAAACCTATGGAATGTCAATCATCATTTTTTAGCTCTGAGACCTAAACATACGCCTATTTCTGCTTAGAGGAAAACTAAAATGGAATGAGGTATTCTACCCACTACAAGTAAACAATAAAGATTAAGGGCAGCCTCGCTTTCTAAAGGGAAAATTGTGTCCCTACATTCTGCTACTATATTCTTAGTCAGGTGTACAGCTATCCAAATGCAGATCTGCACTAGCAATTAACTGCAGGAACACAAAGAATGCAGGGGCCATTTGTGCCAGCAAAATGGATTAAATCCTGGCTCATTAAAATAAATGGCAGATCTCCCATTGTCTTCAGTAGCATCAGGATTTCAAACTAGATGGGCAGATGTGCCACTGAAAATCTGACCTTAAATCACACAGGTAATAACAATTAACAGGAAGCTGCTGCTTTGATAGTGAAAGACAGGAAAAGCCACTCTTAATTTCCTTAGTCTCAACTATAACATGAGACAGGGAAATATCAGTAAAATAGCAGCTGTCATTGAGAGTTATTAGCACTATTCAGACTTGTAGAGATACTGAAAACTCAAAAAAGTTTGGAAACAAACATATTCTTTAGTAAAGATCCCCTTTATAACTAATTACTGCCATATTCTTTTAACCAGGCCAGAGGTAGTCCCAGGCTCAATAACTATGTATGTTCATGGAATGATCTGTTAGGATGCTTTGGCTATGGTCCCATTAGCTGCTTCCTTAATTAAAATGGGAATATATTAACGGCGCTGATAACACATGCTGAGATGTGTTACTTGCCTGAAAGATATATCATACTGCAGTAATGGGATCACATACCAGTCATGTGGGAAGTCACTCAGGGACTCCTGCTGCGATCTTGTCTTCACTGCACAACACCAGGTCACCCTATTTTACTGTACTAGGTAGCTTAGCCAGCTGGGAAAGGTTTATTTTTGCTCTGTTTTTAAACACACAAAAATGCCTTTACCCACTATATGCAAAACCAAACAGTCTAAAGAAAGAGGGAGACAGATGCACTTTGTAAGTTTTGCTGCAGGTCGTTGCATTTTGCTTGTGCTTTTGTTCAGACTTTTGAATTGAACTGTAGCATGTTTTTATTCAGCTGTTTGTAAGATGAACTGTTTTGTGACATTATTTCTGCAGTAAAGAAATAGCCCTGTATTCTTTGTGCATTGAGTCCTACACGAAAATTGCTTTTTAAGTAATAATAAAAAAAAAAAAACAGTGAAGAGAAAGTAATTGATCAACTTTAGGAACACTTCAGACACTCAAATGTATCCTGTAAATACCAGTTCTAGCATCTTATACACAGTGTTGGAAGAGAAAGGTTCCCTTATTGAGAAAGGCTTTAAGGCAGGTGGATTATAAAAGCCATCATATATCCCGAGCACTTAATTCAATCACTCAGATAACAAGAAGTCAGACTAGCATAGTATTTGTGCTTAAAGTGCTCTTTATCTGATGCAGCAAATATCAGGCCAACAACCTTCTGCTCTCTAAGTAGCACTTCACAGATGATTAGAGAGGGGGAAAAACAGTAGCACAAACTTTCAAGTCAGAGCTCCTTTGGAAATAGCACTGAATTCTAGGTGGTGCAGCATTATCACTTCCACAGAGCTTAAGTGAATCCATACCTTGTGGTCAAGATACCCTCGTGCCCATAAATTCTCACCATAATCAGAAGGGAAGGCTGATGTTAGTGCCCTGATGTGATCTCCTGCAGTTAGAAAGCAAGCTCAGGAATTAAAATTTAGAAACCCATTAAAGGAAGAGGTGGCAGTCAGATGAATGAACGGCGGATGTCAATTGGGCGGCCTCGGCTGGGTCTGGTGGGAAATCTGTCATTGGGACCAGCTCGCCCTGGCAGCGTTGGATTTGGCCCTGGCAGAGAACCAATCGGATCATAATGTGGTCTGAATGGAGGAAACTGGCCTGGTGCCTCCCCTGGGCCAGGAATGAGCGAGTTAATTGGGTCTCCAACATATGGAAGAGTTGGTCTCTCATCATATTCTCCACCAATGATCATTGGGGGGTAGATGGAGTTAGGAGAGAATGGGTTGGGAGGGAAGGGGTTTGGATAGAATGGGCTGGGATGAAATGGAATGGGATGAGGAGGTGGGGGCAGGAACATCATGTGTCTCCATCTCAGGTTTTCCTTCTTCTGCTTTAGTTTCTTCTTGTACAGCTGCAGAAAAGAAACAAAATGGAGTTTAAAATTCGAGTAGTGCTCATTGTTCTAGCTTCACCCACACTGGATTTCCTTCACATACTTGTTACAGGCGTAGAGGGCAAGGGAGGGCTCCCTCCATGTTCTATCAGTTATTTACAATATGCACATTAATGATGCAGCTATCCGTATTCAAATCACAGCAGGACTGTCCTGATTCAGCAGACTCAGACCATCCTTCTGAGCATCAGACTTTTCTGTGGAAAGGGCTCTGACTTGGTCGGTCTCTCTCTTTTTGGATTCCCATTGAATTAGAACCCAAACAATACTGATTTCTTGGATTTACTTTAAACCTCCATGGCCAAATTTATCCCTGGTTTAATTCCACTGAAATTGTCAAGGTTACACCAAGGACAAATTTGGCACTTCATTTTGTGTGGTTTATGGCTGCTTTGGAATCTAAATATTTGCCTAAAATCGTCAAAGAGACACCTTAGAAATGAAATACAATAGAGACAGGGCTAATTTCCCTTATCCCCACAAAGGGTTACATACAATTACATGAATCATATTTTAAGATCCTTGGGTGAAAAGTAAAGTTTGTGCCATTATACACATTTTAGACAGGAAAACTGAGATAGTGAGCAGTTAAGTTACTTGTCCAATGTGCCACAGCAAGTCAGTGACCCCTAGTCTCTTGCTCTAATCACTAGAAGTTACTACTTCTCTAGCTGAAGAGGTCATTTCAGAATTGACAGTAACGTCTTCAAACAGGCCCTGGTATCTGAGACTCAGTCACACTGTTCTAGAACACTGCTGAGATTCTCTCTTGCCAGTCTCAAGGTCTAAAACAGCAACCCTCCTTCCTGCCAAGGACTGCATAAAGCTCCCTGCAGAGATCCTCAAATCTATTCCAGGATGTGGCCAAGGAGGGCACTAGGAGTGATGCAATGCATTTTCTCCTGAGTGGGCTGAACATGATGTGCATATGAAGATCTCAGTTCCTTGCATTTTAGAACCTAATCTCTGCTTCCACTTAATCTCCAAGCCTGCCACTCATTCTTAAACAAGCCATGGAGATTTATCCCAAATAGAACATATACAATACCCACGTACCTCTTTCCAGTCTGTGTCACGAGGCCTAGAAGTTTGATCTGTGAAGGGGCAAAAATTAAATAAGCATTTAAAAAAAAAAATCACATTCATACCGAGATGCATAAGTAGATAGTTTTCGCGGGGTTTACAAATAAGGTGGGTAATCAGACCCTAAGCACCTTTGTATATATAAAGTCAGTATTCTTAAACTGAGACATCAGGACTCCTAGAAGATGTACGGCCAGGAGCCATTCAATCTATTCATTCTCTCTGCTTCACACCAAATTTCAAGCTCCTGTATCTATTCATCAACTACAGAAACCCTAGAAATATTGTCACTGTCAGTGTCTGTGTGTGACAGCACTTTACCTTTCAACCCATGACTGCTTAGTTTCCTAAAGAACTTCTCTTGAGGGATACTGGCAAAGATTTTTTCCTCTCCCCAAATTTGCAATAAAGAGCCTGAGTGTTTATAGAAACAGCTGAAAAGTAGGCGACTCAGCATCAGGTGATGGGCCAGCTCTCTGTGGACCGCTAGCAAGTGTTTGGTAGATTATCAGTTGCCCACAATCTAAGAATCACTGAAGGAAGCATCTGCCAGTATTATGCTTTCAACTAGCCAATATAATGATTAATTAATAAATTTACTCTCCATTTTTAGGAACAGATGTAGCTGAGGAAGCCTCTTGTCAAATTCATCTTATAATAATAATATATGGAGATATACCCATCTCCTAGAACTGGAAGGGACCCTGAAAGGTCATTGAGTCCAGCCCCCTGCCTTCACTAGCAGGACCAAGTACTGATTTTTGCTCCAGATCCCTAAGTGGCCCCCTCAAGGATTAAACTCACAACCCTGGGTTTAGCAGGCCAATGCTCAAACCACTGAAGGGACCTTAGGTGGCAGACCAATTAGGGAGAAAGGGTGCATGTGGGAATCACCTCGGAAGTCCCGCAGGTACATAAATCTCCATAAAAGCTGGTCATTGGAAGCTGTGTAGAGGTCCCGGCAGACAGCAGACAGAGAGAGGAGTGAGCGGATGTCCAGAAGTCGGAAAATCCGTAGCTTCAGTTCTAGAGGAAGGACTACCAAGCCAAACACATCTGGCAGATTCAGAGCTAGAATGGGAGGTGGGGAGAAAGCAGCATTATTTGCAATAATTGAGTGTCATTCCCATCATCAAGGGGTCATTACCTGGTTTGGAAACATTTTCCCTTAAGTAATTTCCCACGGAGCTTTCAGTTGCATTACTTAACTCTGGAAGTGCTATGATGAGACTTACTTTGACAGACTGGAGAGAGACACTTTCTGCACATATGTGAAGTAGACAAAATATGACTATTATAGTACTGGCTATGCTCCACACTATTGTCCCTCATAAACATAAGATGCCGTAAGGAACTACTCATGTTTCACAGACTACAAAACCGAGCAAGAGGTTGGAAAGCTAAAGGCAATATTTGTCTAATTCCAGGAATCCAAATAAACCACATTCAACAAAGAACCTCTAATCCCATGAAAACGCAACAAAATCCAAAAAATACTCCAAGAGAAATAATTTATCATTGAGTTTGTCTTCGGATTGTGAGGCTGAGATTTAGTCTGGCAATTCCTGTATAAACAAACTATGCTTTACTATTGCCACGCAAATCACCAAGCTGGGTTACTTCACACCATTCCTTCCAACATTCCTTCCAACATCTCAGTAACCAACTAGTAAGCATGTCATCCCACACAAGATGTAATACTGCACAGCTTTTCCCCAGCCTGACAAAGGAACAAATAGACAGCACAGAACTTCAGCCAAGGAATTCAGCACTTTAAGACTGGTTGCTACTTTGTCATCATCACCATGGGAAATAGTCTTTCCAGCTGTATCAGCAGTGGCATAAATCTTCAGCCCATTAAGTGAAACCCAAATGCTCTATTTAATTTGAATTACACAAGCAATTTCAGATTTTTAACAGTTTTATTAACATTTCTAAAATTAGAAGATGACTAATTTAATATCTTTAGAACTAGGAATATTTATTCTTACTCTGTATGTAGCCAGCACTTAGGTTATTCATAACTCTTTCTATGTAGGCCTTTGGATACATCCCAACTGATAACATACCAGTTCCTTTTACTGATGTTACCTTGTCGGGCAGCAGCCAGAAGAGGGTACACCAGCTGGTCTTTAAAGAGACGGGATAGTTTCTGAAGATCTTTGTATACCCCTCCAACATTTTCTTCTATCAAAATAAGAAGACAGAGTTTAACTTCAACAAGTTGTTATGCAACATACAAGGCGGAGAGGTTTATGGGTTACATTTTGTGTA
Organism: Trachemys scripta elegans; assembly: GCF_013100865.1. Classification (NCBI taxonomy): domain Eukaryota; kingdom Metazoa; phylum Chordata; order Testudines; family Emydidae; genus Trachemys; species Trachemys scripta. The sequence continues at coordinate 95,125,969 of NC_048298.1, forward strand.
CAAACAGAACTCTACAGTTCATGAAAGTTTTCATTTTTCATATGAAAGAAACAACAAAGTAAAATACTTTATTTGGGATGGACCAGAATAAGAGAACAGGCACTGAAACCTGACCAAATCTATAGCAGGGTGAAAGAAACAAAGCTAAGAATCCTGGCTGATGTATTATTGTTTCCATTACAGTAGTGCGATGGAACCTCAATCAAGGATCAGATACCCTCTGTGTTAGGTAATGTTTTCACCCCTCAGCTCATAGAGAGCAAGTAGAATAGTTTGAGAAAAGGATGGAGTTTCAGCCTTCAGTTGGGAGTTCCTTGCATTTCTGAGATTGAATACAGACTCTTTTGTAACTACGTATTTTTCTCCTTTAAATTATCTCCAACAATCCAAAAATCAGACATTTAAATATATAATCAGTTTTAAAAACAAAAAACCACTCCGTAGTCCTATCAAGACTTAAAAGTTTCTTAGCAGATCACAATCCAGAGGACCAGGTCAGTAATTAAGAAGTGTTGCCACCACAGTAATAATGTAATGGACCAAGTCCATAGCATATATTCATAAGTAGCCAAGTGTTATCCTTTTGCATTTAGAGACATCAAGAGTTTTTCAAATGAAATTTGCTTACAGACTCTTAACACTTTTGCCAGATTTTAGCCACAGAGCAGGCATATATGCTTGAATTGTTAACCTGACTAATGAGGGGCTGACAGGAATGGTTGCCCATTCTCTCATTGCAGCAACAAAAGAAAAAGGTGCTGCTATGATCTTGGTTACACTTCACTGTTTAGCTATCCTTCTGTAGCCTTTTCAATAAAGTCCCAGGATCTGGGACTACCCAGGATGCAGTACAGGGGGGAGGGATAGCTCAGTGGTTTGAGCATTGGCCTGTTAAACCCAGGGTTGTGAGTTCAATCCTTGAGGGGGCCACTTAGAGGGATCTGGGGCAAAATCAGTACTTGGTCCTGCTAGCGAAGGCAGGGGGCTGGACTCGATGACCTTTCAGGGTCCCTTCCAGTTCTAGGAGATAGGCATATCTCCATATATTTACAGTAAAGTGCAGCTACTGGCAACAAAGCAGTCATGTGTACTTTAGAGTACAAAACAGAGTCAGACCTGTGCTAATGTAAAATCCAGATCTTTTGCATTGGATGTTTCCCTAATTTTGGCATCCTGGACTCATCTAAGTGGTCAGCACACACTTTCTAACAGGAACAACATTTACAATAATTGCAATACCATAAAGACAGAGCCTACGTTAGCCACACTGAACCCCCCCAATTCCCACAAAAAGAGAAAACAAAACCAATGAGTCCTGGATGGTTCACCATTGCTGCCTTAGAAACACCTATAAACATCCATATATTTAGTTAGAAGCCCCATGAAAAAGAAGAGGCCTCATGGCCTCTCAAGGTTCTTCACTTACCTTGCTAATCTAGGAAATTCAAGTAATCTTAACAGCAAAATTCTACTTAGTGGCCACCCTTCTGTATTCCTTTATCCTCACGGCTAGCTGCTTCATGAACTGGTGGTCACCCACCTTCTCTTATCACCACCTTTGGCATCTCAGGCCTCTCTGTCAAATGTTTGCTGTCTATGTTAGTCCCCTCCCTCACTTTTCAGGCTGGCTGTTCTCTAAAGAGCCGCATTCTAAATACCTGATTCCTGAAAGCAAGTGAAGGATGTTGGCAACAGCTGCAGTCTCTTCACACTTTTAATCTCGTTGTTGATTTTTAATGTTGCTGCAAATGCGAAAGAAAGAAACGAACATGTTGAGAGGCTACAGAGACCATCTCATTACTACCTTATCCTTGGAAATAGTTTAGTTTTCCTTTTCCCATTCTCCTTCCCGGAAAGGGGGGAGAGGAACTGGACGCATACAATTCTGATAAGCAGATAGCTAAACCCATTTTACCTCCCCAAAAAATAAATATATGCAAAATAGCATAGAGGAGAGAAAGATCAGTTACCTATAGCAGTTTATCAGTTGAAATAGTCATAACAAAGGTAAGAGGTGGCAGTGATACACCATGAACCATTATTTCTAACAAGGTCATTAAATCAACTGTAGCAAGGAGTCTTTGCTCCTGTTCACTAGATGAACACTGTACACAAGGTAGTCAGTGCACTGCCCCTCTGCATCACAAATTCAAGCGAGCAATTCCCCTGACTTGGCCAAAGGATTAGATTTAAATCCTGGACAGTGAGACATGCTTCATCACATATCCTGAGAGAGCCTAAGTGCTTATGCATGCTGTCTTGGATTTTTTTAAATGTATATGTACTTTCCATTGAAGTGCACATTTCTGTATCTGAGGTTAGAATCAAGCCCAGAAGTAACACTGCCTCTGCAAAATGTGGAAGTGTCCAAAATGATGAGAAAATTAGGACAAAAAATACTTCAAATAACCTGGAAATCATTTTAAGAGAAAGAAATGGCAGTAATTTTCTGGAATTAATAGTTCTGGTGAACTGAAAATGTGGAATGAAGCTTAGGGATGTTGCTAAAGTGACTGCTTGCTGAATCAGCAAAATAAATACGTCTGGAACTTGTCTGTGACCTTTACAAATAGCATGTGATACAAAAAAGACATATCAGTAATACTGCTAACCCCATTACATCTATTTTAACACCTTGTATCGTATGTCACAAGTTCCCATGAGTCGAAAGAAGGAACACACGGGTTTGCCAACATGCTAAACAAAAGTGAACACTTGAGCTGGCTCAGTATTTCTTAGTCTCTAAGGTGCCACAAGTACTCCTGTTCTTTTTGCGGATACAGACTAACACGGCTGCTACTCTGAAACTAGCCATGGGGTATTGCTCTGTATTGATAGGGGGAGACCTGGGATCGCCACCTAGGCAAGAAGGAGCCAAGCACATTCAGAACCAGGAGGGAGCACCTTTTGTTGCTCATTTGATTAAGCTAAAGATTCAAAGGAAGTCTAGTCCCATCTTCCCTTGCTGGAAAATGGTAGCTGTGATGTAGCACCACAAAGGGGGGGGGGGGGGAAGAGAGGGAAAAGGGTGACTCCAGAGGGGAAAAGGATGAAGTAGCTTCATATAACTATATGGGGTAAAAAAGAAAAAAAAAGTCAGATCCCAGAGACATTTCTAATGCCTGGCACAGTTACCATTAATGACAATAAGATCTCCCAAAGGCACACAGGTCAGAGCAGCAGAGCCATCTTCACAGAGGGGATGAGTGTACTGCAGTTTATAAACGCCTCCACTTCTCCATTTCTCAGGCATAGATACTGCCTTTGCTTCAGTCCCCTGACAGTAAATGAAAAGATAAATAACACTGCATTCCTGAGCAATCTGACCAAGGCTGAGAAGAACTAAATTAAAACATTAACAGCTACTCAAATCCCAACAAATGTGTGTGTGTGTGTGACAGAATAATTAATATGTCTGCTCTACAGAGACAGACTACTTAGTGGTGTAATGTGGCATAAAGGTTTTATCAGCATAAGCTTGGGATGGCCACATTAACATACTTCTAGCTTCACTGCTTGTGAATATACAAGTCTCTTAAACTCGTATCAATAAAACTTTTATACCACAATTCACCATATATTCAGTACATGCCACAGGCTGCAGAAAATTAATATTAAGAATGTTTTAAGAAAGGCTGTTGGGACAATTTTCACCTCTCTCCCAGTGAAGCCAGGTGCCTTTGTCTTCATGAATCCATGTTTATTATATATAGTCAAACCAGTGATGTGTACATATTTAACACACACACACAAACACACAGTTAAAAGAACATTAAGGTTACAAAGTCAAGCACTCAAAAGTTAGGGAATGCTAGAATTAAGAGGCCTGTGCAACCTTAATTGGGCCCCTCTGTGCATATGAATGATGATTCAATCTTTAATTGCATGATCATATACTATACTTTCAACAGGAGCCCTGCCTCATTCAGTGCACAGGATGGACAGTACTCACTGAACAAACAGCTAATCAATATTGTTTTTCCCTCACTGAACAATACATGGCCCCAAGCCTTATTTACTATACATTATTCAAACTCTGCTCTGATGACAGAATTATTAATTTCCTCATGGGCTTTTCTATATGGCTCTCATTACTATAGTATCTGTATGCTTCACTCCATTTGTTTCCTCACAATTTTGTGCTGCAGCCTCAATTGCTACTTCCAAGACTGCTGGCTGAGCTAAAGAGACATAGCTCACAGTGGCTATGACTAGTGCATGCTAAAACTAATAGCCCAGGGAGGGAGGGGAAATGCTCATCACATGCAGAGATATGAACTTCTTAGCCACAGTAACTATCATCTGAGGGGAACACCAATGAAACTGTCAAATTGTGGGGGGAGAGGATTGTAACAATCCATGGTTATAAATCCTGTTCCCGTATATATAAAAGGAACTCATTATTCCAAATTAGAAGGAAGGCAGGCAGGCAATATACAATGCTGATATGAAAGACATATTATTCCTTTGTGGATGCCAAGAGGGGCAAGGGAGGAGTACACAAAAATTATTGATAACTGAATACAGAATGATATAAATGCATACATTCTCCATTTCTAGGAACTGAATTTAAACATTATCTCCCCATAGCCGAAAATAAGTAGCTAACACCCTCCCCCTTTCCAGTCAAACAGGGAGTCCAAGGATTAAATAGACATGTAGACTGGACTACTGTCTCACTCTTAGAGATTGTATCACTCTTTCATCATTGAGGCATGTTGGCAAGATAAACTAGGGAAGCTGGTACTTCAGCTGCCCATGCTGCTGAGAGGGATGTATAGTAGATCTTTAAGCACAGACACATGAAGAACAATATTCCAGATATTCCTATTTTTCTCCTACTAAGTGGGAGGTTTCTCTTCCAGTTTTGCACTTACCTGTGGTACATAACCTGTCTCCATCATGAGAAGATGTACCAGAACTATCAAGGCATCGTTGGCACTGGTACATTCAGCAGAATGGTAGAGGGTCTCCAAGGAGTGTGGCACTTCCCCATCCACAGCTTCACTGCACAGCATTGGCTCAGAAGGATAAGAACCTGTACCCTCCTCCAGATCAACGGCATCTGGGACTAGCCCAGAAGCAAACTCTAAGCTGGATCCTGCCTTAAAGGGAAAGTAATAAAAACAAGGTGGGATTCAGAAACTTATACCTACATGAATTCATTTGATAATCCTGCTAGCCCTTCCATCTTCTTTCAGCTGTGAAGCTCTGATTTGGGGGTACATACTGGTCAGTCACTCAGAATTGCTGTGCAGAGCTCAGAAGGATACTACTTTTGAATGATAACTTTTCTCAAATATAAGAGGGGTTTTTTTGCACTACAACACAAAGCAACCTCGAAGAGACAGACTATCTTGGGGTTAGGGCAGTGGACTTGATTCAATTCTTGGCTCTCTCATAGACTTCATGTGTGATCTTCACCAAGTCACTTAATCTCTGTGCTCAGTTTCCCATCTGTAAAATGGGACTACTACTACTTTTGTCTGTTTTGTCTATTTGTAATACAGGCTCTTCAGAGCAGCGTCTTTCTATTATGTGTGATAAATGTTCTACCTACAATGGGCTTACATGCACTACTGTACTACAAATAAATAATGTATTAAAGCACCATGAAGATTCTTACAGCAGCTACAGGGGCACAACTCTACACAGTATGGCATCACCATTTGTCAAAATTCAAGGCAGCTGACCAAAAATGACAAGACTAAGACGGGTCCAGAATGCCCAAGATTCTTTGTAAATGAAATTATTCCCAGCCCCTTAGATCTAATTCTCAAAAGAGTGCCCCCCCCAAAAAAAAACACAAAGGTTGGTGGTCTCATCACACTTTCTCTTCTACTAAGATGGCCCTAAAGTCAGACATTCAGATTTTATAACATATAGTATGATTAAATGTCCCCTCAAAACTGCCTGAGATAAAATTCAAAAGAAGCAATTTAAACTGTTTTTCAAATTTTTATACTTCTTCAGTTTTGTGGCACATAAAGGAGTACATGGAAACTTGCTCTCCACCTTTTCCTAAATTTTGGGAGGAAAGCCTACTGGAAAGAAGGAAGAAATTTTATCTTAGACACATGAAATAAGTATAACTATATGATTTCCTCCCTCACCTCTTAATTTATATTAAGGTTTATGTTTCAAGTTTTTACATTGGTGGCCACAAAGACTGTAACAAGATGCTCTACATTTCTGTGTTTTAAAATATAGTTTTGTGTTTTGGAACCAATCCTAAAGTGACACATTTCTTAAAATGAAACTGTTCCTGCAGAATATTCCACTTCATGACAAACTCTTTAAACCATGGACACTATTTCAACTGATTACAAAATTGCTCTCTCCTCCAGTGGAATGGCTGAATGGCTTGGTTCGGGGCTTAGGGGAGAAAAAGGGAGAACACCCACATACTCTTGTGGCAAGTATCAGAAGTGTCTTTTTAAAAGGAGACTGTGGAGGTGGGAGAAGAACTCACTCCTAGCGCCCTTGAAAAGGGTGTGTTTCTGCAGAAATCTAATTAGCAAAATCTAGAGATATGTAAAGGACTCAAATGGAGTTTGAAACACCTTAGAACCACTTAACGTTTCTGACATGCATAAGGCTTAATAGCTTATAAACAGAGACAGTAATAGACAGATAAGTGATTGACCATACACCAGGCAAGCACCTAGAACTATAATACTTCAAGGATGCTCCCTATTATAAAGTCTAGCAACCAGCACTCAATGTGCTGTCTCCTCTTGTTTCCCGGTCTGTGTATCTCAGCCCTGGTCTACACTACGAGTTTAGGTCGACTTTAGCAGGGTTAAATCGAATTAAGCCTAGACACGTCCACACGACGAAGCCCTTTCTTTCGACTTAAAGGGCCCTTTAAACCGGTTTCTTTACTCCACCTCCGACGAGGGGATTAGCGCTAAAATCGGCCTTTGCGGGTCAGATTTGGGGTAGTGTGGACGGAATTTGACGTTATTGGCCTCCGGGAGCTATCCCACAGTGCTTCATTGTGACCGCTCTGGACAGCACTCTCAACTCAGATGCACTGACCAGATAGACAGGAAAAGCCCCGCGAACTTTTGAATTTCATTTCCTGTTTGCCCAGCGTGGAGAGCACAGGTGACCACGCAGAGCTCATCAGCACAGGTAACCATGATGGAGTCCCAGGATCGCAAAAGAACTCCAGCATGGACAGAATGAGAGGTACGGGGTCTGCTCACCATATGGGGAGACGAATCAGTGCTAGCTGAACACCGTAGCAGTAAACGAAATGGCAAAATATTAGAAAAGGTCTCAAAGGCCATGAAGGACAGAGGCCATAACAGGGACGCACAGCAGTGCCGTGTGAAAATTAAGGAGCTAAGGCAAGTATACCACAAAGCCAGAGAGGCAAACGGAAGGTCTGGGGCAGAGCTGCAAACATGCCGCTTCTACGTAGAGCTGCATTCCATTCTAGGGGGTGCAGCCACCACTACCCCAACCGTGTGCTTTGACTCCATCAATGGAGAAACACACAACAGGGAAGCAGGTTCGGGTACGCGGAAGAAGAAGATGATGATGATAAAGATGAAGACAATGAAGATAGGTCACAGCAAGGAAGCAAAGAAACTGGTTTCCCCAACAGCCAGGATATGTTTATCACCCTGGACCCGGAACCAGTAACCCCCGAACTCACTCAAGGCGTGCTCCCAGACCCTGAGGGCACACAAGGGACCTCTGGTGAGTGTACCTTTGTAAATATCACACATGGTTTAAAAGCAAGCGTGTTTAATGATTAATTTGCCCTGGCAATCGTGGCCAGTACAGCTACTGGAAAAGTCTGTTAACGTGTATGGGGATGGAGTGGAAATCCTCCAGGGACATCTCCAGAAAGCTCTCCTTCATGTACTTCCAAAGCCTTTGCAAAAGGTTTCTGGGGAGGGCTGCCTTATCCCGTCCGCCATGGTAGGACACTTTACCACACCAGGCCAGTAGCACGTAGTCTGGAATCATTGCATAACAAAGCATGGCAGCGTATGGTCCCGGTGTTTGCTGGCATGCAGACAACATCCATTCCTTATCTTTCTTTGTTATCCTCAGGAGAGTGATATCATTCACGGTCACCTGGTTGAAATGGGGTGATTTTATTAAGGGGACATTCAGAGGTGCCCGTTCCTGCTCGGCTGAACAGAAATGTTCCCCGCTGTTAGCCATGGGGGGAGGGGTGAAGGGATCATCCCAGAGAATTGGGTGTGTGTGTGGGGGGGGAGGTGGTAGTTGGGTTTCTGCTGCATGTTAACCCGGAAACCCCAGCCCCTCCTTTTACATTGCAAACCCATTTTAAATGCCCAACCCAACGGGTCCTTGGTATGGAAAATGAGGGCGCTACTGTTTGAAACATTCCCAAGTGTTATGAAGGTTAAAAAAGCCAAAAGACTGTGGCTTACCATGGCTGCCTGCAAGCCGAATTCCATTGCTTGGCACCACGTGAGTGATCTCTCACACCAAACCGTCAGGCCCTCAATATAAGAGGAAAAATGGGACCTTGTAACAAAAGCACATGTGCTGTGTAACATGAACAGCAAAATTTAACGTGAAAGAGTGTACCCATTGTTCTCTAAAATGTGTCTTTTTTAACCACCTCTCCCTTGTCCTCCACCAGCTGCAAATGTTTCTCCTTCACAGAGGCTAGCAAAGATCAGAAGGAGAAAATGGCGGATTAGGGATGATATGTTCACGGAGCTCCAGATGTCCTCCCATGCTGAAAGAGCACAGCAGAATGCGCGGAGGCAGTCAATGTCCGACTACAGAAAAGCACAATATGAACGAGAGGAGAGGTGGCGGGCTGAATCGCGGGATGAACAGAGCAAGTGGTGGGCTGAAGATGATAGGTGGCATCAGCTTGCAGACAGAAGGCAAGAGTCGATGCTCCGGCTGCTGGAGCATCAAACTGATATGCTCCAGCGTATGGTTGAGCTGCAGGAAAGGCAGCAGGAGCAGAGACCGCCAGTACAGCCCCTGTGTAACCAACAGCCCTCCTCCCCAAGTCCCAATGCCTCCTCACCCAGACGCCCAAAAACATGGTGGGGGGCCCTCCGGCCATCCAGTCACTCCACCCCGGATGATTGCCCGAGCATCAGAAGGCTGGCCTTCAATAAGTGTTAAAGTTTTAAACTGCAGTGTGTCCTTTTCCTTCCCTCCTCCCCCACCCCTCTCGGGCTACCTTGGCAATTATCCCCCTAATTGTGTGATGAATTAATAAAGAATGCTGAATGTGAAGTAACAATGACTTTATTGCCTCTGCAAGCGGTGCTCGAAGGGGGGAGGGGAGGGTGGTTGGTTTACAGGGAAGTAGAGTGAACCAGGTGTGGGGGGCAGAGGGTTCATCAAGGAGAAACAAACAGAAGTTTCACACCGTAGCCTGGCCAGTCACAAAACTTGTTTTCAAAGCTTCTCTGATGCGCACCGCGCCCTATTGTAGTCTTCTAACCGCCCTGGTGTCTGGCTGCGCGTAATCAGCGGCCAGGCGATTTGCCTCAACCTCCTACCCCGCCATAAATGTCTCCCCCTTACTCTCACAGATATTGTGGAGCGCACAGCAAGCAGCAATAACAATGGGGATATTCTTTTCGCTGAGGTCTGAGCAAGTCAGTAAGCTGCGCCAGCGCGCTTTGAAACGTCCAAATGCACATTCCACCACCATTCGGCACTTGCTCAGCCTGTAGTTGAACAGGTCCTGACTACTGTCCAGGCTGCCTGCGTACGGCTTCATGAGCCATGGCATTAAGGGGTAGGCTGGGTCCCCAAGGATCACGATAGGCATTTCAACATCCCCAACAGTTATTTTCTGGTCCGGGAAGAAAGTCCCTTCCTCCAGCTTTCGAAACAGACCAGAGTTCCTGAAGACGCGAGCATCATGTACCTTTCCCGGCCATCCCACGTTGATGTTGGTGAAACGTCCCTTGTGATCCACCAGGGCTTGAAGCAGCATTGAAAAGTACCCCTTGTGGTTTATGTACTCGGTGGCTTGGTGCTCCGGTGACAAGATAGAGATATGGGTTCCGTCTATCACCCCACCACAGTTTGGGAATCCCATTGCAGCAAAGCAATTCACTATGGCCTGCATGTTTCCCAGAGTCACTACCCTTGATATCACCAGGTCTTTGATTGCCCTGGCAACTTGGGACCACAGCAGCCCCCACAGTAGATATGCCCACTCCAAACTGATTCCCAACTGACCGGTAGCTGTCTGGCGTTGCAAGCTTCCACGGGGCTATCGCCACTCGCTTCTCAACTGTGAGGGCTGCTCTCATGCTGGTATTCTGGCGCTTCAGGGCAGGGGAAACCAAGTCAAAGTTCCATGGAAGTGCCCTTACGCATGCAAAAGTTTTGCAGCCACTGGGAATCGTCTCACACCTGCAACACAATGCGGTCCCACCAGTCTGTGCTTGTTTCCCGGGCCCAGAATCGGCGTTCCACGACTTGAACCTGCCCCAGTAACACCATGATTTGCACATTGCTGGGGCCCGTACCTTGTGTGAGGGCTGTGTCCATGTCAATCTCCTCATCACTCTCGTCGCCGCACTGCAGGACCAGCCGAGGAGGCGATTGGTTTTGCTTTGGCATGTCCTGGCTCTGCATATACTCCAGGACAATGCCCGTGGTGTTCATAGTGCTCATAATTGCCGCGGTGATCTGAGCGGGCTCCATGATCCCAGTGCTATGGCGTCTGGTCTGAAAAAAGGCGCGAAACTGACGGAGGGAGGGGCGACTGACGACATGGCGTACAGGTAAATGGAATTAAAATCAACAAAGGTGGCTGTGCATCAGGGAGAAACACAAACAACTGTCACACAGAATGCCCCCCCCCCAAAGATTGAACTCAAAACCCTGGGTTTAGCAGGCCGTTGATTTCACGGAGGGAGGGGGAAGCAAATAAATACATCTATTTTTTACATCTTAAGCTGGCAGCAGACGGTGCAGCATGACTGATAGCCCTTGGCATCTTCTGGATGCTTGGCAGAAGATACTGTACTACGACTGCTAGCCATCACCGTCTAGACGGTTCAATAGGACTGCCGGAAGCACTGAGTCTCCAGGAGACAAAGCATGTCTGCCCAGGTGCCTCTGATTGAACTGGAATACGACGATGACGGATATCAATCGTAATACACCATCTACTGCCAAAAGGCAAGGGGCTGCTGCTGTGTAGCAATGCAGCCACACGTCTGCCAGCACCCAGATAGCCGATGAAGGCTACCAGTCATACTGCACCGTCTACTGCCAAAAGGCAATTAGCTGCTGCTGTGTAACAATGCAGTACCACGTCTGCCGGCACCCAGATGACATATGGTGACGGTGAGCTGAGCTGAGCGGGCTCCATGCTTGCCGTGGTATGTTGTCTGCACAGGTAACCCAGGTAAAAAGGCGCGAATCGATTGTCTGCCATTGCTCTGATGGAGGGGGAGGGGCCTGACGGCATGTACCAAGAACCCCCCGCGACCCTGTTTTGCAGCATCAGGCATTGGGATCTCAACCCAGAATTCCAATGGGCGGCGGAGACTGTGGGATAGCTACCCACAGTGCAACGCTCCGGAAGTCGACGCTAGCCTCGGTACTGTGGACGCAGTCCGCCAGCTTCATGCACTTAGAGCATTTTATGTGGGGACACACACAATCGACTATATAAAACCGTTATCTATAAAACCGGCTTCTATAAATTCGACCTAATTTCATAGTGTAGACATACCCTTAGTCCTTAAGTACTTACCATATCATCACTCTTCTGAGCATCAGTCTGAGCTTTATGGTCTTCACATGGCCCATTCTGCCTTTCTTTTTCTGGACTGTTGGCCTGACTGTGGCTGGTGGTCAAGGTGGACAGTTTGTGATTATTCTGGAGTGGGGGAGGAGGAGGTGAAGATAAGGATGGGGGTAATATGGGTGCTGTATTGGTCTCGTCCAGTAACAAACATATCATATCTCCAGAAACTATCCCATATGAAGCCAAGGTCTCATGGTCTCCAGTGAGGGCATCTTTGTTGTTCAATGTTATTGCAAACTGGGTATCAGAACTGCGAAGAGATAGAAAAAACCACAAGGCTATGTCTGGTAGGATCAGTTTAAGTCATACATTCAGATTACACAAATGTATGGTATGATTATTAAATGGTTTTGTTAAACCTAAGTACCGGTCTGATTAGTCACATGCCCAAAGAAGCACTGGGAAAATAAACGATGGGCACAGTATAAAACCAAGATATAGGTTAAAGTGATTTTTTTAACCTCTCTCTCTTTGTTATGTTTGTTCTAACTAACTAAATCACAGAACCTAGAAATCTTGGATAGGTTTAAACCTCCATCTCTGAAAACCAGGTAACTGCCTCTGTCTGCAATGTACCTTATAAACACATTCTAGGAAGCAGCCAATTGCCCCCAAAACTAACACTAGCTTCAGCAGCTTTAGGTCAAAGATTTTAAATGAATCACTGGGGCAGAGTATATTTAAAATAGTTAATTCCTGAAAATATTTCTATGCAAATATCCTTTAGCTTGCTCAATGTGAAGGTCTTTGGGCAAGACCTTGCAAAATAAAGTCTTCCCAGAAACAAAGATTCCATGACATTTTAATAAGATTAATGGTTTGTCCTGATGTCTTAGGACAGGGGTTCTCAAACTGGGGGTCAGGACCCCTCAGGGGGTCTCAAGGATATTACATGGGGGGGTCACGAGCTGTCAGCCTCCACCCCAAACCCTGCTTTGCCTCCAGCATTTATAACAGTGTTAAATATCTTAAAAAGTGTTTTTTAATTTATATGAGGGGGTTGTACTCAGAGGCTTGCTTTGTGAAAGGGGTCACCAGTACAAAAGTTTGAGAACCACTGTCTTAGGACAAGTCCCCCCCCCCATATACATATGCTAGCACAAGCTGCTAGCACATGTATATACCGCTTGTGAAGCACTCTGGGATCCTTCAGAATGAATATGAAATATATACACACACAAAAACATGAATGCAGATATTTTGTTGCTGTTAGCCTGTTGAAGAAGCTCATTTTTTATTTTTAAAAATCATTTAATAGCTTTTAGTCTCCTGTAAACAAAATCACGAGCCTTTCACACACAAATCTTTTCATGATTGCTGACACACAGAGCCCCCTCTAGGAGAAGGCTATATAGCCATACTCTAGCAGCTTGTGTCACACAGAGGAAAAGTTCAATTTTGGTCCATAAATGCTATACAATCAGAACTGAGTTGAGCATTTCAGAGGGGTGTCTGAGAATAACTTTCACTTTTTGCAAACTCCCTACTGCCTCTTTCATTTCATTTCCATGTTGGTGCTGTGGGATAAATGAAACCGAAAGCTAGGAATCCGATGACTAAACACGGGGCATTTTATCCTCTTTTACTTCTGACACGTGATTTTTTTGGCGAACCGTTCGGAAGTGACAGCTCTGGATCACGTACAATCCTATTGCCCACAGCTCGGGCGCCGCAGCGGGGTAATCTCCCAGCCTGTGCCTCAGCCGAGGGAGGGCGGAACCCCCAGACAGGGCAGTAGCGGCCCGAGGCCCGGCCACAGCGTTGCCAACCCCAACTCATGAGCCAGGACCCACAAAACCATGCGAGGGTCCGACCCGTTCAGGCGGGGCCCGGCCGCTGCGCGGGCCTGTGCCCTTGGCAGGCGCTGCGCTGCGCCCGCTGCCGGGCTGTTCTCCGCGGCCAGGCGGGCTAGGAGCGCGACTGCACCGGCCCAGCGCCCCACGGGCTCTACGGGAACCAGGATTCTCGGGATAAAACCCCGAGGCCTGGAAACGTTGCAGCCGGGCCTGGGGCCCGCTGCGCTGACAGTCACCCTCGCCCCTTCCCCGCGGCCTCGGGGCGCTGCCCGCGGGGGGAGCGCCACACACCGGGCACCTCAGGAGAAGCCCCGCCCCCGGGGGCAGCAAGTTCCCCCGCAGGCGGCCCTGGGCAAGATGGCTGGGTCAGAGGCACAGGGCACGGCCACGGCCCCGCCCCCCCCGCACTGCATGGTACTGGCCGGGTGCTACCTGCCGGCCTCGGGATGGCCGCGTCCCCGCCTCCCCCTCTCCTTGCGCTACCTGTAGCCCCAAGTGGGCAGCAGGGCCTGGCACAGGTGCGCGCGCAGCTCCCCCAGCGTTGGCTCCGCCCCCTGCATCTCGAGCGGGGCCGTCCGCTTATGCATCCGGACCCGGAGCTTCATGGCGGCAGCGGCTCCTCGCTCCCCCGTCAGGCTCCGCTCGGTGTTGGCGACGGCGGTGGCGCGGGGGCTGCTGGGGATTGTTGTTGTTTTGGTTGGTGAAGCATCACCTCGCTCCATGGGAGCCCGGCCCCGCCCCTAGGTGTTCATGGGGGCGGCCCCCGCCCAGCTCTCCCCACCAACGGTAACGCTGAGGGGCGATGAGTCGGCGCTCACCGCAGCACTGCGCACTTCCGAGCATGCCCGCTGGGGGAAAGGCTCGAGTCCGCCCAGCTCGAGCGATGATTCGGTGCTCGCCCTGCTGCCCCGCACGCGTTCTGGATGCAAGCCTAGGGCGAGAGCGCGAGGCTACTGCCTGTGACGGTGGGAAGCCCTGGGAAACCACGTGGCCAGCCTGTGCTGCTGCTTAGGGGGCGATGGCCTCTGGCTGCTTTGGGGCATCAGCTGTCAGCTCCTCTCCCAGTGATGGCCACCCATCGCTCCTGACCCCGAGGGGATGCTGAGTGGGTGAGGAGGGCCCGGCCCCGCATCCATGACCTCATGCTGGGCCCTGCCAGACCTAGGGGCTGGGCATCCCCTCCCAGGCCTCATCCCTCTCTGCAGCGTTACCACCAGTATTGCTAAAGCTGAGTATTAATATGCCCGAGAGTGCCCCAACCTGCCAGCCCCTCCTTCCCCCCTCCCCCCCCAAAAAAGAATTGGCCGGAAGGCACTTGGCAACTTTTCTCCAGCCCAGGTTACAATCCAGTCATAAGCAGCATTAGCTGATAAAGAATAGCAAAATTGCTATGCAAAATTGACTAATTTAAAAAAATTCTAATTATAAAATTAGTGGATGAAACGGAAGTAGTGGGTAGAACATGTCTTGACCATATTCAGCAATGCGTCTGATAGTATCTCATGAAATCTTCCTCCAGAGTGTCAGGGCTTGCCACAGCAAAACACCAGTTGACTTCCTTGGGGAAAAGACTGGACTGAATATTAGCAGTGTCAGATCAATTGTAAACTCTGAAGTACCATCAAATGGAAGAGATTCTCAGCTTGGATAGTGGCTGAAGGGATTGCTCCAGAATTCTTGCCTATTCCTGTTGATTTTTATTATTATATTGCAAAGAAGCTGGCCTGTCCATAACATCCCTGAAAATTCATCCATCTGCATATCTTTTACCTGCCTTGTGTTTTTTCCCCACTCTACAGTTTCATGCATCTTTAAAGACTTTACCCCTTATAAGCGTATTCCTGCTCGGGACTTGAACTTGCTGCTAACAAAGTTTATGGAGCCATCCATTGAGCTTCCTGTGGATTGCTCTTTGGATTACCTGTCTCACACAACTTTCTTTATAGTTATCATTGCTGCCAGGAGCATCAGTGAGTTGCAAGCTCTGATGGTGGTGTTACCCTAAGAGCCAGGTGGTCTTACATGCCAACCCAAAATGTATTCCTCAAGTGTGATGGACTTTCATATTAACCCATCTATCTCCCTCCTGGTCTTCTTCCCAACCTTGCACTCAGACCTGGGGGGAGACCTGTCTCCACATCTTAGATATGAAGAATGTATTTGTTTTTATCTAGAAAGATATAAGCCCTCCCAAAAGTCCAGTAGGTTGTTTGTCGTGTATGGGGAGAAATGTAAAAGGTAGGGATTTCCACTCACAGATTAGCCAAGTAGATTGTTTTATGCATTTGATTGTGCTATTCTGTGTCTAGGATCCCCTACCAACAAGAATTGAGGCCTACACCACTAGTGCTATGGACGCGTCTGTGGCCTATCTTTAGGCTGGTACCCATTGGTGACATTTGCAGAGCAGAGACTTGAAGTTTAATTCCCACCTTCACTAAGCACTACCCTTTAGACTTAATCTCTGGTTCAAATGCTGAGGTTTGGGAATTTGATGCTTCAGCCTCTGTTCATCTCACAACTCCTCAGACCACCTTCCATCTTGGATGGTACTGCTTGCTAGGCACCCACTAATAGTGGTTTGGTGAGCTTATCATGACGGGTACCAATCCCTCAAATATGAATGCACAGAATCAACTCTTATACACCAGTTACCAGTAATAACCTTTCTCTCTTTTTCGCCAAAAAAATTCTCTTGCAGGAAGTTATCTGCAACCTGGGACTGTTGACAGCTGGAGCAGCATGTTTTCCCTAGGAGAATGGCCAGGCTGACTTTCTGTTTATTAAAAAACACAACTGTTGGGGTTACTATGCCTGCCTGAGCCAGAGTTCTTCCATGTTTAAACTCTGTCCTTCCATGTTTAACTCTAATCGACCTTAACAACCAAGGACAGGAATTGGAATGTGTAAATAGCCAGTTAGCAATTACGACCTTGTTCATTTCAGGTACCAAACGATAATGATGAGGTTTGCATGTTTCTAGCTGGGGAAGGGGTAATAAACTAAGGGTAAACAGGACCAAATAACTGTTTAGGGAGAAGTTACTAACAAGCTAGATTTATAGCCCTAGAATGATTTAGTTGCTTAAATGTATAAACATGCCTTCGGTAGAGAGGGGAGGGGGAGTAGAGGAGGGGTGGTAGAGAGGGGGAGAGGGGGGGGGCTTAGTTGTAAAATGTATAAAGAAGAGAGAAACTGTTTTTGCTGGTGTGCTCGATTTGAGACTTGCCTGTCTCCTTGCACCACTTTGGGATCTCAAATAAACTTTGATTGTTTCTCCACCCCGGTATGTTCATTGGCG
Organism: Trachemys scripta elegans; assembly: GCF_013100865.1. NCBI lineage: Eukaryota > Metazoa > Chordata > Testudines > Emydidae > Trachemys > Trachemys scripta. The sequence goes on from NC_048298.1 coordinate 95,142,860, forward strand.
TGAAGCACTCCGGGCACCGAACCCCACTGTTGCTGTCCTCGGGCCCCTGTGCCGGCAACACAGCCCTTATTGGTCTTGCAGCAAGCAAAAGAGACAGGGTTAAGGTGAAGCAAGCTTGGGATACTTTACAAAGGTATAAAAAGTACAGCAATGGTGGGTAAACCTTAGAAGATTCATTTTGTATATTCACCTCAAAGTACAGCTTATTCAAACGTTACATCTCTTTGGTCTGCAAAGCTCATGGGAACAGGCTTATCTTTGCTGTTTCAGCACTTTCTGGTTCTCTAAGCCAGCTGAAAACAGGGACTGCAGAGGGGTGAAAAAAAATGATAACGTGCCTAAAACTGAGGCACAAAAGTCCTGCACTGTGTCTCATTTTACCGAATTTCTCTGCAGGAAAAGGAAACTGAAATAAAGAGGAAAGAAAAAGGGAATTCAAAGGAAAGTTTTGTTTTGGTGGTTGAATATCCCTTTTTGGTCAGTGACAGACCTGGTACTTATTATGGTCTCCTTTATGCCATGGATGATAGTATCATGACATTTTGAGCAATATTTTAAGCATCTCTCCTCACAATCCAGGGTATTGATAGAAAGTAATGTGACACTATTTCTGCAGTGTTGGAAGAATGGTAGGCCAGCCTGGTCATAATCAGAGAGCCAGATATGTCAAACATGAGTGTAAACTTCTGCAGGTGTGTTAATTAATCTCACCATAAACCAGGTGAGGTGAGCAACACAATACAAGGTGTAAGCATACACTCCACACAACATTAGGTATTAACTTAGCAGGAAAAACTCCATACAAAGAAACGATTGATCACAATGGAAAAGTTAAAATGCTTTGTGTAGCTTCAAAGCTTTATCCACACTAAAATTAAAATGACTCATAACCACCAATCCCTTAGGCACATCCTCTGAATTGTGTTTATAGCATTTCAGGCTCCTGCTTCATGAGCCTTTGTAAGTAAAGCGGAATTTAAGCCTTGTGTACGTAAGACAGTAGTATCAGTTTAGCTTTAGCAGTGGTGATTTTAAACAGATGCAGTTAAACTTGTCCAAAAAGCTGTGTTGACACTCTTATTGTGACTTAAACCAGATTTATTTCCATTTAGCTTGTTGACTAAAAATCAGCTGAAGGTAAACCAAAATGAGCCACTCTTAAATCTAAATAAGAGGGTCCACAGAGGGCTTTGCACTAGTTTAACTAAATCTGTTTGAAAACCAATTGAAGTTAAAAAGGTGCAATTTTCTCATGTAGCTAAGGCCTTCATTTTAGACCACGCTCCCTCATAAATCTTAAAATGAGGATGGGATTTCACAACTATCAGCACCTCCCTTGGTACCTTTAAGGATAAACTATCAAAAAGGAAAGGAGTCATAAGTATACTACTTCCTCTTTCCCTTCCACATTTTTGTAAAGAGGCTGGCATTAGACTAAAAGTACACATCGGTAAGCATTAGACCCTCCTGTGCAAATATAAAGTTTACTCAGGGACGAAAGGCAGGCATCGAGCCAAACCAAGAATTAACCAGTTTAAGAACCTTCAAAATCTCCACTCTCTCCAGCCAAAAGAAATGGATGTAAATGGGATTTCAAGCTCTTTAACATGATGCTAAGCCCCAGTGACACAAGGGGTTATTCTCTGAGACGGGTTCATGTCTAGAAATCCTCTAGCATGAGCAGGATTGAAATGACAAAAGAAGGTGTTCCTTGATTGGGAGTCACTAAAGGCACTGTGGCTCATAGACTCATTGTTATAATTACTACTTTTTTGAACAGAGTTAAAATTTGAAACTTGCTATGGACATCCTTATAGATGGTGTGCTCTCTTAAATTTGTGGTCACTAACGAAGAATTTTAAAAATAAAAGGTTATAAGCAACTGAAATGTCATTTCTGGGCAGGGTCAGTTGGCATCTCATAAGATTTTCGTACAAACCAAGGAACAGTTGAAAATTGTGGGCATGCATAAAATCAGTAGTTCTCACCATTGGGCTCGATTTTGCAATATCCTGAAACTGAGTTTAATTTAAAATAAAAATCTACATTTCTTGTTTATGTTTCTGTTAAGAATATATAGCCATCTGTATTAGGTTCCTCCTGTGCCTGAGGCTGTGCAGTCATGAACTCTACTTCTGGAGATGGTCAAGAGTTGGGCAAACGCCTGTGAGGGGCATTCCCTTTCAGGAGTCACCCAAGCTACAATCCTCCATCTGGGGTCTGCACTGCAGACACTCCAAGGCCATGATTTAGCCCCTAGTTCTCTTACACAGAAAAGCAAGGATTTGCAGGTCAGGCTTATGAGGGAAGACTCTAAGAGTGTTTCTTCTTTCTGCTACTCAGAACTGAATTCACAGAGTGGTCTCATTAGAGACATTTAAAAAGGGATTTTTACCTTCCTGTTTTTGGACTTGATGCCTTTGTGTAAGCAGCCCAAAATATATTGGCCCAGATAGTCACAGGCTGATCCCTAGATACAGAGAGATTTCCTCATGAAGATCATCCCTGACACGCAGAGAACAATCTCCTCTGTAAAACTATCCCTAGGAACCTATGCAGATCTTTGCATATGGTCAGGATCTACACAGGGAAAGGGTTGGAGACTATGCAGAATAGGTAACATTTACTATAACAGTTTATTATTTGTATTGCAGTGATGCCCAGAGGCCTCAGTGAGAGTCAGGACCCGACTGCGCTAGAGGCACAACATACAGGAAGGCATGGCTCCTGCTCCAAAGAGATTTCAGTCTAATTTAAGACAAGTTGCAACCAATGAGTGTGATAAATAATGGGAGGACTGAAGGAGAGAAGAGAAGGTTAACAGTCATAAGTTAAGGCTGGTACATAGGCTTACTGTGTGCTCAACTTGAAGGTTTCAAATCGTGTGAGTGGTGGTAGTTTTTAAATAAATAAATAAAATCAGCTGTCCACAACTGCTGCTCAACCTAGTCATCATTAGCTGCCTGATTTCTTTAGGCATCATGGCTGTATTATCTATTTTACAGCTCTGTGCTGCATAATAGTTTTTCTGGAGCTTGCTTCTCAGCATCAAAAGCCCCTATTAAGGGTGTCCCTAGAGCTGCAGCAGGCAGGGAAAGCCCTGGTAATGTGTCTCCTTTGGGAGCCCTGCTAAGGAGTACCAGGGGCCCCAGAGCTAGTGCAAAGGCACAAGTACTCCATGCAGATAGAGTCCACAGAAGGTAATTGCTTTCTGCAAATCTCACTCAATCTGCTAGATTCAAGGAGCGGAACAACTGCTTATCCTGGAGATGGGTTGGGGGTAGCGTTGCTTCCCTTGTGGAATGGAGGAAACTCCACCAGGAGAGCCTCATGGAGTTTTCTTCTCCTCAGACCCTCTCCCATGGGTATTTCCACTAGTGGTATGGATGGGGATACAAGTCTTTTTACACATATAGCAAGCTCATATCTATTTTGCTGTTGACTATTCCCCATAGGTCTCTGAGCATTCCTGGTAGTGTCCCTCTCCCATCGTCTAGCTAGGTTTTAGATTCATTTCCCCCAAATATATTAGTTGGCATTTTTCCAGGTTGAATTTCAAGTGTACATGAAGCATTTAATCTTCTAGCTATTGAATCCTTTCTGATGTGTTTTTATTGTTTCCCTGTTCACTGAACATGCTCCTCTGTGTGCCACAGTTGGAAAGATTGGAGTAAAAGAAGAACTGAATAAAACAGCTGGGTTGTGTGCTAAAGGCAGGTATTGGGGTAGTGCGAAGCTAAAGTGCTCTGCTGGAGCACAGGCCAGGTAAATGCTTTGTTAATTTACATATTTGGGTCAGTTGTGCTTTTCTTTGTGTACAGTTGGGATTTCTTGTTTGAACTGAGGATCAGCACTATGGAGAAGAAGAGAAAACTCTTCAGTGCGAAGCCTCCTGTCCCAGTATGGATTGCCGGTGAAGAATTTTGAGAACAAGGTGGTAGAATATTTTTGTAGAAGTAGCTTTATAGAATGTTGGAATTGTGGTCATTTTAAGATCTGATTTGGCTTTATGTGACTGTCATAGCAGTACACGACTTGCTGTATCAGAAGCTGTTTTGGAGCCTTTGGTCTGTCTTTGTTAGCACACAGGTTGGTTTAAGTGGTAACCTTTACTGAAAGTTATCTAAACTTTTAGGGCTATCAGTCACAAAGAAGCCATAAAACATCAAACAGGAGAGCCCAGACTGTTTTATCTGCACACTTGTAAATACAGTAACTCATTAGGATGAGACTTATAAATGTACATAGATAGAAACAAATGAGTTTTTCTTTCTCTTCTTACACTTAAGGTAAAAAGAAGAGAGAAAAAAATAAAGGAATGTTTCATTTAAATGAGGTAGTTGTTTTAGTCCTATTCCGTTACTGGAGACAAATATCAGAGCAATTTTGTGTGCCACTTTCTGAGGTCAACATTTACCTTGCTTATTATATGATTACTCTAGGTAAGGTTTGTTGGTTGGGGAAAGCAACTGGAAGAAATGGTGGAGATATCAGCCCCTGGACTGAGGAAGTGCAACCACTGCTTGTTACTTAGGTTCACAATTTGGGGTTCATGTTAGATCATAAGCAATATTTGGATGTGCAGACAGTATCACTGACTAAAATTGCTGGTTTCTGTCCCCTTTTATCAATAAGGGTGCAATCTTTTCTTTCAGATACAGATCTTGTTGGAGTTATCCAGGCCTTTGTCATTGCGAGATTAGACTAATGAAATGTGTGATACATCTTAAAATCACTTGGAAATGTAAATTAATGCAGAATGTGACTTCACGCTAAGTGGTGCTTCAAGTGGACATCACTTTACACATACTATATCCTGGTCTATTTTGGTTCCTGTACTGTGCACATCACTATGCTGCTCACCTGCACTCATAATCTGTGCTGCCTTCTGATTAGTTTCCAAGTGGAATTTAAGGTGTCAGCTTTGCCAATAAAGTCCTGAATGGTTTGGGACTTTCTCCTGGGAGAGATCAATATCTACTTGTGATACCACAGCAACTGCAATCAGCGGAGGTCTTCAAACAAACAGTCCCCTGCTTTCAAAGACAAGATAATGCTGGCAGAGAATTCTTTTGTGGATTCTTCAACTCTGGAATTCACTACTCCATTTGACCTGCCATATTCTGAATTTACTGATTTCTAGGGCATGCTGCAAGGCTGGTCTGTTTGGTTTTTGGGGAAGGGCTAAGTTGAGGAATGTTTTGGCTCAGTTTGGGTTGTGATTTGTAATTTGTAGAATGAGTCTGTGGGGAGAGCTTGATGCGGTGAAAATATCCTTGCGCGTGGAATTTTCATCACTGGGTTGGTGTATTTAAAATGATTATAAAAGCACCTTAAGCTTTATGAATCAGTGCTTTTTAAAAGAGAAAGAAAGAATGCTGTCTTTTTCCCTTCTGTAGCTAAGGGTCTTTTGGGGCCAGATTTTCAAAGGCTTTTAGGCACCTAAAGATATAAATCAGGGATAGACAACCTATGGCACACGTGCATGCACACGTGCATGCGAGCTGATTTTCAGTCGCACTCACACTGCCTGGGTCCTGGCCACCGGTCCAGGGGGCTCTGCATTTTAATTTTAAATGAAGCTTCTTAAACATTTTAAAAACCTTATTTACTTTACATACAACAATAATTTAGTTATATATTACAGACTTATAGAAAGAGACCTTCTAAAAGCATTAAAATATTACTGGCACGCAAAACCTTACATTAGAGTGAATAAATGAAGACTCAGCACACCACTGCTGAAAGGTTGCCGACCCCGATATAAATAAATGTCTACTGGGATTTTCAAAAGTACCTAAGCAGAATAATCCCCTAGCTCCCATTGAAATCGGGCGCCTAACCTGCTCAAGTGCTTTTGAAAATTCAGCGAAGTGTCTAGCTACTGGTATATCTTTAGGTGCCTAAATATTTTTGAAAATCTGGCCCTTTGTCATTACATGGAATAATATTCTTTTTAATTCACGCATGCTAATTAAACTAAAGACAGTTGTACATTAGAACCTGAGAGTTAAGAACACCTCAGGAATGGAGCTTGTTCGTAACTCTAAAATGTTCATAATTCTGAACGAAAGGTATGGTTGTTTTTTCAACAATTTACAACTGAACATTGACTTAATACAGCTTTGAAACTTTACTATGCAGAAGAAAAATGCTTTTAGCCATCTTAATTTAAATTAAACAAGCACAGAAACAGTTTCCTTACCTTGTCAAATCTTTTTTTTTAACGTTCCCTTTATTTTTTAGTAGTTTACATTTAACACAGTACTGCACAGTATTTGTGTTTTTTTGTTGGTTTTTTTTTTGGTCTCTGCTGGCTGATTGTATACTTCCGGTTCCAAATGGGGTGTGCGGTTGACCGGTCAGTTCTTAACGCTGGTGTTCTTAACTCTGAGGTTCTACTGTAAGTGCTTTACAAAAAGGGCCAATGTATTATTTGGAGTAGATTGAAGATTCCTACTCTAACCAGCCTATTCTGCACAATTTAAAAGTGTATTACCTAATAACTTTATATTTTGGACTGCTTAAAAATTGTCAGTGGAAGGATTCCAGAAACCCAGAGGATCATAAATATTAGAGATGAAAAGACCTATTATATCAGGGATTCTGAAACACTTTCATAATGTGGATCATATTTTAACATAAAGTATTTATTGCGTTGACCACCTCCCCTCCTGTTCACAACTGTGCAATATCACTGTGACAGCTACAATCACTGCTTACATAAGAACATGGGAAAGTAACATTAAGAAAGTATTTAATGTATATTTTTAGCTGTCTTATAATGCAGCATAGCAGCTGGAAACAGTTGCCATCATATGACCAATCAGCTGTCCATGGACCATCAGTGTTCCACAGACCATAGTTTGAAAACTTTGGATTAGCTCATCCAATCCATTACCTTGTAAGATTGTTCCCTATTGTAAACTTTCTAGTGTTTTGTCCAGTAACATTTTAAAAGTTCCCAGAGATGTGGAAGGCTACTGCACGCCTATTGGATCTCACTTTCTGCAAGATTTTCCTGACATTAGCCTAAACCAGTGGTTCTCAACCTATTTACCATTGTGGGCCGCATATGCAGCTCTCTGTGTGTTATGTGGGCCACATCCACACAATATATATACTACTTGTATGGCGCTGAGGATGTCACATAGGCCACACATGTGCTGATTGGGCCACAAGTAGCCCATGGGCTGCAGGTTGAGAACCACTGGCCTATATGCACTAAAAGGTTCATACAATGTACCTCATTCCCAATTTAAGACCAACCACTCAAGCCCAAAAAATGGAATTAGCTTCAGTCATTACTCATGATAGTGAGCTGTGCATAGCTATCATAGAGTTCTATGATATGACACAGTGGGGTAACAAAGTCACCCTGCAAATTCTCTGCTGCCTAGCCCATCATATTCAGTGGAAACATGATGTTACTGCTGCATTTTTACGCTTTCCACACATGTGGAGGATAGGATTGAGTCAGTGGGTAGGGTGGCAAGACTTATCTCAAGTATTTTGTAGGAAGCTTAAATTACCATTTTTCACTGATTTGAAATTAAAATATTATTGATTACAATTATTGAAAAGGTATTAGTCTTTGATGTTCCTATATGACTATGCTTCTGAAATTGTTTTAATGTGAAGATTGCCTTATTTTTTCCCGTACTAAGGGAAAACAGACTTCAGTAAGAGATTTTTTTACATATTGGTTGAAATCCTGGAGCTATGCATAGTTGCAGCATTTGAGGATGCGGCCTGATTATTACTTTTATTTCCAGCACAGATATAAGTATACTGAATACCTTTAGCTAGGAATTTTGTTTGCTCTAAGTATAAGGCCACTCTCTTCTGAATGATGTTTTTGTAAGATGAATATATCATTCATATTTTCTGGAAGAGTAAATTATCATAAGTCACCAAGACCAGATGTCATTCTTTGGAAAACTCTGAAGGATCTAAAAATTATAACAGCTGAACTAGCAAAAATATGACATGCTTTATTAAAACAGCTGCTATACCACTATTGTTTGTATAGTGCCTTGATGATAGAAAGTGCTACATAAGTCTTGAGAAGTATTATCATTATTACCAGGGAACTGGACAGTAGGCACCTTTTGAAAAGTTGCTAAGGATGATCTCAGGAATTAGGAACTGAGGAATCTTACTTTATTATCTGGGAAAGTAGGACTGCTGCTCAGGGCATTAGTAAGTTGTGATAGTTTGTGCATGAATCTGCATTGTTTAATCAAAAATACTGTTAACAGGTCGTTGTAAAAGAAGATGCTGAAGTTTTGGTGCTTTTTCCTCTTAAGCTTTCTCACGCAGCTTGATGCTAACCCTGGGCTCAAAGTGAGGATTACACAAAAAGGACTGGACTATGGTAAGCCAGAGGCTTCCAACAGTTACATTGCAATAGATTTTATTGGCATACTATATAGCATCCTTAATACATGCACAATGGGTGAAAACAAACTCCTGAAAGATTATGAGTCAATAGTAGTCTTAAGAGAAGGAAGGTTTAAAAGTGAAATTAGAACAGAGGAAGTAGTATGGAGTGAGGAAGTAGAGGGTTCCAGATAGACAAGGGAGGGGTAGTGAAAGAACAACTTTGTAAATATGGAGAGTCAAATGGCAAAGCAGAAAGCATTGCTGGAGCAAAGCAAGTGCATGGGGCAGCTGTTGATGTGATGTGAGGAAGGTAAAATGGAAGGTAAAAACCAGAGGAACAGTGTTTGAATTGAATCCAGGAATAATGCAGACAGAAAGCCAGTGAAGGTATTGCAGGATAGGATTAATTTGGTCCCGCCTCATACAGCCAGCAAGTAACTTGATCAGTGTACTGGATCCTTGAAGTTAGGTAGTAGGCCATAAAAGAGGGAACTCAATGGTCGAGATGGGATATCATGGCCACCAGCCCCTGAATCAGTCAGGGAGCAGGGGTTAAGTGCAGGGCCTGCCAGCCTCTCCCCACCAGACTCAGGAAGCAGCCACTCCCAGGGCATGAGGCTCAGTACTCCCACCCCGTATGGTTATGTGGTTAAAACTCTGTAGGGCAGCTTATAAAGGCCCTTGACTTCACTCCAAGACTCCATTTACTGCCAGTGCCAAGAACCAACCAGGGATCTGGCCTTCATAGCCTTAGCCCACTTATGTAACTTACAAAGCATCAGCCTAGCATCAGGAGAGGAAGCAGAAACTTGTGTGAAAGAAATTGGCACGTCAGCCTCCTTCTTTGGTTTCCACCACATCATAAGCTGTTGCTCCAGCAGCTTCATCTACCTCCTTTATGGGTCCTCTTCCATCAGGCTGTGGCCTCCTCCAGGGGGAGCTCCTGGCCTCCTCAAACCTCCCAGAGCAAGAGCAGCCACAGCACAGCAGCTCTGATCACATCCTTTCAGCACTGACAGGTATCACTTGTTCTTCCTTGAGTGACTGCAGATATGTATTCCACTCAGGGGTGTGCTCACCCAAGCCAGAAAGCCTTTTGCAGCAGTTCCCATCGGGGCAGTGCACCTGACATGCAGCCTATCCTGAGGCTATATAAGAACATCAGCACCCTGACACACAAACACCCCCCCAGTTCTTACTGCCCATGGCCTGAGTTGGAATTCACCGTACCATTCTCCTCGTGGTTTTTTCTTAGTCATAGTCAGCTTCCGCTGTCTGTAAATAGTTAGCAGTTAGTATCCTGTAGTTATGTTTTTCTTGAATTTTATCAGTTTTTCTTTATTATTTTATTGTTCGTTGGCTACCCAGTGGCTAGGCATCAAGGGCATGGAGTTCTCTCTAGGTTTCAAGCACTGCCCATCATGTGCACTATCTATACTTAATACTGACCCCCACAAACTCTGTTTATTGCCTCTTGGCGAGAGGCACATTGAGTGGGGTTGCATCTGCCGCACCCAGGGCCGGCTTTAGGAAGTGCAGGGCCCAATTCGAACATTTTTGGCGGGGCCCCGGCAGGGATGACTTAAAAAAAAAAAAAAACATTAAAAAACCTCTTTCATTTCTTCCATGTATTATTTACTTTCCATAACTATATAAATAGTAACAAAATTACGTGCATTGCTGGCTGGAGGCAGGGCAGGGGTTGACTGGAGGTAGGGTCTGGCTGGAGGCAGGGCAAGGGGTGCGGGGCTGGCTGCGGGCAGGGCAGTGGCTGCGGGGCTGGCTGCAGACAGGGCAGGGGGTGCGGGGCTGGCTGCAGACAGGGACTGGCTACAGGCAGGGCAGGGGGTGTGGGGCTGGCTGGTGTGGGCAGGGGGTGCGGGGCTGGCTGCAGACAGGCTGGCTGTGGGCAGGGCAGGGGGTGCGGGGCTGGTGCGGGCAGGGGGTGCAGCAGGGGCTGGCTGCCACTGCGGGAAGGACAGGGGGTGCGGGGCTGGTGCAGGCCTGGTGCGGGCAGGGGGTGCAGCAGGGGCTGGCTGCGGGCAGGGCAGAGGGTGCGGGGTGCGGGCAGGGGGTGCAGCAGGGGCTGGCTGTGGGCAGGGCAGGGGCTCCCCTGCTTCTACCGCCCCGGCCCTTTAAATAGCTGCCAGAGCCCTGGGGAAGCAGCAGGGCTCCCGCGGCTATTTAAAGGACTGGGGCGGCAGAGGCAGCTGGAGCCCCGGCCCTTTAAATAGCCCCCTGAGCGCCCCGCTACCCCAGGGCTCTGGGGGCTATTTAAAGGGCCCGGGGCTCCCCTGATTCTACCACCCCAGCCCTTTAAATAACTGAGGGAGCCCTGGGGAAGCAGCAGGGCTCCCGCGGCTATTAAAAGGACCGGGGCGGCAGAGGCAGGTGGAGCCCTGGCCCATTAAATAGCCCCCGGAGTCCCCCCACTACCCCAGGGCTCTGGGGGCTATTTAAAGGACCCGGGGCTCCCCTGCTTCTACCACCCCGGCCCTTTAAATAGCCAAGGGAGCCCTGGGGAAGCAGTGGGGCTCCAGCGGCTATTTAAAGGGCCGGGGCGGTAGAAGCAAGGGGAGCCCCAGACTTTTTAAATAGCCCCCAAAGCCCTGCAGCCCTACCCCAGGGCTCCAGAAGTGGGGCTCTGGTGGCAATTTAAAGGGCCTGGGGCTCCAGCCCTTGCTGGGAGCCCCAGGCCCTTTAAATTGCCCCCTGGGGAAGCCATCCGCCCCGGTACGACGTACCGGCGGCGGCAAAGGCGCGGGGCCCGATTCAGGGGAATCGCCTGAATCGGCCTAAAGCCGGCTTTGCACCTTCTAAAAGTGTACACAGATTTCTAGAAAGCTGCGCCTCAAGCAGCATCTAATGGAACAGGCCATAAAGCCTGCCTCAACACCGGGACCAATGCTTGAACATCCTATTTGTCCAACCACTAACCCCAGGGAAGCTTCGAACAGGCCTTTGGACTCTGATTCCTCTCCAAGGAGAAGGAGAGTTCGATCTTGCTCTGGAGTTCAATGCAAAAGGACCCATAAAACTGACTGAAGCTATTTGGGCTATGTGAGGTTTGTCTTTCTCTAAGAGAGTCTCTGAACGGCATAGTGGCTCACCAGGTATCCAGGGTAGAACTGGGCTGTCATCTCAGGTCTCCCTTGTAATGAGGCAAGAGGATCCCAGTGTCATACCGTTGACTCCAGAATCATCCATGCAACAGCCATAAAGTCCGGCACCGATGGACATCAAGCCACCATCGATCTCAGTACCTACCACACGCAGGTATATCAGTCAGTGAAAGAACTGCTTTGCTGTCTTCCCCCAATTCATCATTCATGCAAGACCCTACTAGATGGCTGCTGTCCTTGGCCTCTTTACTTCAGCACTGGGGCAGAGATTGCCATTAGTTGATACTGATGGTGATCCCAAGACAAACCAATGACTCTACCTTAGCACTGTCTGCTGTAAAGTCACACTCCACATTAGTACTGGGACACCCTTAGAATCTGGAATCTGTTGCTCCCTCAACTTCAGCAACTATGGCTCTGATACTAGGACCATCATCGTAGAGGGGCCTGACTTCAGTTTATTCCTCTGCTCCATCTGTGTTACCAGATCTATATGTGAGACCGTCTATGTGCCAAGAAGCCTTTGCAGTATTGATCACCATACCGTTGTCAGCACCAACATTGCGTTCCTCACACTGGGCTTCCGACAAATTCCAACGTCCAGTAGCCCCATCGGGTTGGGCACCTCCTTTGAATACTTACTATTCTGAAGGTCCTTCCAGGTCTGGATGGAAATCCTCTAGCAGAGACAGATTGTCATTGCCTGATGCTTACGGGCCACCTACGCTCTATACTCTCCCTCATAGGCCCCTGTGGAATCCCTGGGAGGTGCCCAGATTCTCCCCATCACATTTTCCTCCTCACTCGAGGAGAAGGTCTCCAGATCCTGCTTTGAGACAGCCTCCAGAGCCTCATACATTAGAGGTACGAGCATATGTTACCCCTCCCGACCAACCTCTCCCACAGGACTAGCGTTTATTGGAAGAACCAGTGTTGCCTCAGGAGGCTACTTTGGCTTCCATTAATTTGTCTTCATGTATGTGCAGGTGTTCCGTTCTCTTGTCCTCTCCCAAATAAGCCAGTTGTAGCTGATGTCTCTTCCATTGGGTGGGATGCCAATCTAGAGGGCTCGTGAACCCAAGCATTATGGACAGAGTAGGAAGCTGATCTTCATATCAATGTCCTCAGGCTCCAGGCAATTCACAAAGCACATGGTGCTTTTCTCCCTCCCATCAGGGGCTTATCAGTCCAAATCATGACCAGCAATACAACTGCCATGTACTATCTGAACAGACTGGGAGGAGCTTGGTCCACACAGCTCTGCAAGGAGGTGATGAGCCTCTTGGACTTCTGCATGAACAGAAACTGCTTACTTACCTGGTTCCCAAAACTACTTGGTTACTTTTCTCAGCAGGAAATTCTCTTGTGATCACGAGTTGTCCCTCAGAAACAGTGTACTGAGGACTTACTTTTGAACCTGGGGTACTCCATCAGTCAAGTGCCATAGCTTTTGCTCTCAAATGGGTCACAGTCCTGGCTCACTAAGTGATGCCTTTCTGTTGACTCAGTGTTCGTGTAACAGGATGGCTCACCTCTTAAGGTCTGGAGGGCTAGGGCTAGTCCATTCTGATTGCAGAATTAGCCACACCTTGGAAAGATCAGGGTGACTGCCCTATAAAGAGCAGGAGGAGACTGAAACAAAGTGGGGGGAGCTCAGGAAATGGTAGAGAGACTGCAAAGGGTGTTAAAGGCTCCTGCAGGGGAGACCCTGAGACCAAGGGAGCTGTAACAGAGAGGACCTGCAGTGAGCAGGAGGCTCCTGCTAGAGAGCCCCTGACTGAGAGGAGGGTTTGGGCCTGGAAGCCAGAACCAGAGGACTAGGGAGGCTGAGCTTGAGCCAGATAATGTCTGGAGTACTGGGCCCAGCTCCTGCTAAGAGAACCTGACTGGGGGAAGGGATGGGGTTCCTGGAAACCTGATGGCTGAGCTCCAGCCAGGTAAAGCCTGAGACACTTTAAATTGGAACCCAGCTGTGGGAAAAGGGCTGGGGGCTCCCTACCTAAAGGGAGAGGGTGAATGAATTGGTGGTAGGGTCTGGAGGGCAGCATGTAAAGACTCAAATGGAACTACAGGAGGAAATGTTTTAATTACCTATGGGCTGTGAGTTATTAAGGGGCCCTGAAGAAGGGAGAAATTGGTAGCAGAGCACTACAGAGTCACCTCTGGCCATAAGACGGCACTAAAGAGTTTGGCTGACCCCATTACAGTATGCATTCCCCAACCTCTGTGATCCTGCAGGTCATTCACAAACTGAAATGGGATCGTACCACAGTAGTTCTTATTGCCCCAGCTTGGTTAAGACTAGGCTGGTTTTCCAGTTTCTGCAGCCTCCCAGTACAACCTGTACAGCTTCTGCCTCCTCTTCTAGATCTCCCGAACAGCCAGCATGGCTTCTGGATGGTTAGATTATGAAGAGAGGGCCATTCTGTAGCAGTTCAAGAGGTATTGCTTAACAGTAGGAAGCAATTCACTAGGTTGACTTGACTAAGTGGAAACATTTTTCGGTTTGGGCTAGTCAGTGGATTCAATCGGCAGTGGCAAGCATTCAGGACACCTTAGAGTATTTGCATCTAAACCCTTCAGGCCTTTCCCTGAGCGTTCACCAACAGCAATTTGAGCCATTTGCCCTCCTATTCAGATTCAGTTAGTTGTTCTCCAACCCTGTGGTGGTGAGGATTCTCAAAGGGATTACCCAACTTTTTCCACCTGTTAAAGCATTGGTACCACTTTGGGACCTCAGCACTGTGTTAATGGCTCTTATGGAACCTCTTTATGAGTCTTTGGCAATTTGTTCTTAGTCTTACTTGTCTCAAAAGATAGTCTTCCTTATCACCATCACATCACGCCTTGATGTTGGTCCTCTATACACACAGTTTATCAAGGATAAGGTGGCTTTGAGACAGCAACCTACATTTTTAACTAAAGTAGTGTTGGCTTTCCATCATTATCAGACTACATACCTTCCATTTTTCTTCCCAAAACTACATTCTGTTTGGGAAGAGGAGCATCTGCATGCCTTGGATGTCAAGAGAGCATTGTCCTTCTGTGTGGACAGAACCAAGCAATTCAAACAGTCTCCTCAACTTGTTGTTTCCTATGCAGATAGGATGAAGGGCCAAGTAGTGTCAGCACAGACAACCTCCAGATGGATTACTTCCTGTATTACCAGATATGCGGTGAAAAACACCCCTCCTCGACAGAGACTCTTCACTCCTTCAACAAGAGCTCAAGCTAAATTGGGAGCTTTCCTGAGTGATGCTCCAATTCTGGACGCTAGTAAGGTTGCCACTTGGTCCTCGGTACGTATATTTACTTCTCATTACACCATCACAACTACATCAGAGTTGGATGTGAACTTTGGGAAAGTGACACTCTCTGCAGCCTGACCTCCCTCACACCTGCCAACTCCATCTCACCCTTCTTATTTCTCCCTCTGTCCACCATTTCATCCTCCAGCTCTCTTATGGCCTTTCCTACCACCTTCCTCTCACACTTTCCATATCCGGTGCCCATTCCAGCTCCTTTTCTACCACAACCACCACATCTCCCTTCTCTCCCTCCTTACTATGCACTCCCCTCAATAAACTGATTATCATCAATTATTCTAACTATTAACACAAAAACAACAAGCTTGTATGTGTGATTATATCTCTTTAACCTTCTTACCTTATATTTATTACCCTTGTTCTCACTGGCCCATTCTTGGCTGCTCTCACTATCTTTTTTAAACTTTAGATCATGTCTTTGGGCCAGAGGAGGAATTATTATGTGTCTGGGAAGCACCTAGCACAATTTTGGGTGCTTAGTGAATTAATGATGATGATTTTATTATTAATATGGCATAAATTCAGGAAGGGCTGGCTCAAGAGAACTGGGATTATTTAGTCTGCAGATGAAAAGAATGAGGGGGGATTTGATAGCTGCTTTCAACTACCTGAAAGGGGGTTCCAAAGAGGATGGATCTAGACTGTTCTCAGTGGTACCCAATGACAGAACAAGGAGTAATGGTCTCAAGTTGCAGTGGGGGAGGTTTAGGTTGGATATTAGGAAAAACTTTTCACTAGGAGGGTGGTGAAGCACTGGAATGGGTTACCTAGGGAGGTGGTGGAATCTCCTTCCTTAGAGGTTTTTAAGGTCAGGCTTGACAAAGCCATGGCTGGGATAATTTAGTTGGGGATTGGTCCTGCTTTGAGCAGGGGGTTGGACTAGATGACCTCCTGAGGTCCCTTCCAACCCTGATATTCTAAGGTAAGGATTCATCCTTGGTAATATTCTGAAGGCCATGACAGGTAAAAAATGGAGATGGGAGAGGAAAAGTAAAAACTTGGGATTTATTACTCTAACATGTTACTGTAACTGTGAACTTCACTTTGCTAAAAGTGAGGGCCAGGTCCACTCATTTCTCACATCTATCTCATAGTGAAGCTGGATCGCATGCTAACCTGGCACGTTATGGTATTGCCACTTTACTTCTCTACTGCTGCTGCTGTTGGTGCCTTCAGAGCTGGGTGCCCAGCCAGCAGCCACTGCTCTCCAGCCATCCAGTTCTGAAGGCAGCGCAGAAGTAAGGGTGGCAATACTGCGACCCCCCTACAATAACCTTGCAACCCACCTACCCCCATGACCCTCTTTTGCGTCAAGATCCCCAGTTTGAGAAATGCTGGTCTAATCTCCTGCTTGCCCCATCAGCCCCTTTCCCCTCCCACTCTTCATCCCAGTTTCCTAACCACATATCATGTAGGTGGCCATCTTCCCTGAGAGAACCTGGCTTTAATACCACTGGACAGCATAAAGTGTGGCATTCATCTTTATTAGGGGCAACTTCACTGCCACCTGAATGCTGTAGGAAAAGTGTAGCCATCTTGACAAAGGGTAACTTGTGGTTTCAGTCCCATTGGAAGTAATGGGAAATGGCAGCCGTGTAGAATAAGAGCAAAAGTTTCTGACAGAAATCAGGAGATAATGAGTAACTGTAAGAAACCCAACAAATAACACAAGGTTCATGATAACACTTCAAGAGTTTAGCTGAATTCCACATGTTTGCAAGAAGGCAAATCCCTTGAATTCCTTGACATTTATTTGGCAGGAAAGAGTTCAAGTAAGATTCTCTTTAACATTCATAACCTCATAAGAATCCTTTATTGAAGCAGGGGAGGGAGAGATACAGAATGGGGGAGATGACCTGCAATGCTCACCCTTCAGCCAATACTGCCACTCAGACGTGCTGAATTTAGACCCATGTGTGGCATTCAGTTTCAGCCAAGAGAGGGTTCTTTTCCCCCTTCCCCTGCCCCCAAGTTTCAGCTTTATAGTGGGTCACTTTCCTCCAAAGGGGGTGATCAGCTTCAAGCAGTTTTTTCCCCCTGAGGGATAGGGCTCTGCCACAACTCTGGGACCCCTTTTCTCAGGGATTGCTTCAGCCTAATGTTGCAGAGGTGTCACTTCTCCATGGGTAGGGTTCAACCTTGCATCTGAGAATTTCTTTTTGCCTAAGAGCGTAGCTCAGCATTGAGTCAAGAGGACCCATTCCCTCAAGGGGGTAGCATGTATCCTCCTGTGAGAGTTCCTTTCCCTCAGGTGATAGGATAGTTCCACCACAGAATGCTACACCAGGGTTTTACATCATAACTCATGGGTTTTTTTACTTTAAAAGATTAAGAAAGATTCAGTTTGGAATGCAAATTAATATCCCTATTTCTGTTTTCACACACTCAGAATTAACACCATTGAGTTCCCAGGTACTTCTGTATCCTTCCTACCTGGGACTGGGATTAAACTATCAGTTGGACATGCTTCGGCAACCATCAGTGCAAACCGGTGAATAGAAACCTGGCTGTTGTAAGTATAGTACTGTGTACCCCAGAAACATTTTTTTGGAAAAAGAATGAAAATGGAAAATATACAGTGTAGTTACTAATTGAACTCTTTTGTTGTATAAGGAGGGCATATGTTTTTTATCAGTTTACACCAATCTGTTCATATAACCCTCCCAAGTTGAGACAGTCCCTTCCTGTGCAACCTTAATTCAACCCTGTTGTGCATATGTTTATGCTGTCTTTAACTACATGATTGCATATTGTTTTTTCCATAATATTTTTGCATCCGTAACTGTTTTCATGTAGATTTTTATGTAATTTTCTAACTTTAAAACAAAATGGAATTTCTATTGTTTTCGTTTATCCTATGGAACCATATTGACCCCAACTTAGGTCATCAGCAGGGTCTGGACCTTTAGATACACAGCACAGACCTCTACCACTAACTGGTGCAGTAGTAGGCTATTATCCTTGCTATCCACAGGCACTAAAGATGGATGAGACCCACACTTTGCCAGTGGATTCCACAGCTATTTCCTGACAGCAGAACAAAACGGGGACTCATTCCTCCTGGGTTCATTTCCAGATTCTGCCCCATACCCCCAGACTTTCTCTGTACCCTCTTCTCCTATCTGCCCCTTGGCTATGAAGAAGAATTTATTGAATTCAGTAGGATAGATAATTACCTTCTCTCTTAAGTACTTAAAAAGGTTCCTTCAATTGCAGTCCCACAGCTCTTGTGGCAGTGTTATCACAGATCAAGTTGTGAAAGACTTGTAATTGGAATTAATTAGAACATGGATCAGAAAGTCATTGTGAAATTGTGGCATTTAGTAACCTTGCTAAATCCAGCATAATTCTAAAACCCATGCCCAGGCAACAAGTGTGTGAAATCAGCTTCTTTACAGAAGCCACCACTATAATCTACTTTAATCATTACATAATGGGGGGAGAGGGAGTTTTCTTCATCTTGATGAAAGAATCAGAGTCTCTTTGAACTTGGCAAATCAGTAGTTTCTTGGGTGTTCTCTAAAAGTAGATCTTTCAGCTGACTTTGTTCTTATCTGTGCAGCACAGACTTCGGAGGAGCGACAGTGTCCATTTCACTGATTTCAGGAATGTTTATCACAGTAATCTTCAGAATCTCACGGGATAACACAAGCTGCCTGTCAATGTTGCTTCACAGCTGCCAGGTGAGCATTAGTGGTATTAAACTCATTTTGAATGGAGGAAGTAGGTATGTGCAAGAGATTTTCTATAGTCATTCACTCTGGTGAAAAGTTAGCAGAGTCAATGGTGCAAGGCCCTCTTGTCAATATTAGGCACCCAAATACCTGTTTTAGGAGTCCAAATGCAGGACATAAGTTCTTAACCTAGGCAACTGAATTGGAATTGGATTTTTCAGGGAAATGTTTGAAAACACAATCTCCTTTTCAGGGTATGCACATGTGTGGTTTGTTCCTACTATCACTTGTAAACTCTATCTTTTGTGTACATATGCAAAAAACCCTGAATTAGGCAAACAAACTATGCGAATATCGATTTTGTGAATGTAACTCCTATGATTTTGTGTGTGTGAGTGTGCAGATGATTTGTTGATGCAAAGTTGCATGCACACAACTGGAGTCCAAGTTGAGGCTCCTTTGAAAATACAACCCACAACATCTGACAAGATCAATCAGCTTATTTTTTCATGAAACAAACAAAGTTTGAATGAAGTTCACACCTAGGAATTTAAAAATGGATAATTCCAGAGAAAACATAAATTAGCGGTCACAGCTTCAATGACAACAAGGAGTCTGGTGGCACCTTAAAGACTAACAGATTTATTTGGGCATAAGCTTTCGTGAGTAAAAACCTCACTTCTTCGGATGCATAGAGTGAAAGTTACAGATGCAGGCATTATATACTGACACATGGAG
>NC_048298.1:95162415-95177145 GCF_013100865.1 Trachemys scripta elegans
CACACCACAGAAACACCAACCCAGGAACCTATCCCTGTAGCAAACCTCGTTGCCTACTCTGTCCCCATATCTACTCTGGCAACAGCATCAGAGGACCCAACCACATCAGCCACACCATCAGGGGCTCATTCACCTGCACATCCTCTAATGTCATATATGCCATCATGTGCCAGCAATGCCCCTCTGCCATGTACATTGGCCAAACGGGACAGTCCCTCCGCAAAAGAATAAATGGACACAAATCGGACATCAGGAATGGTAACATACATAAGCCAGTAAGTGAACACTTCAATCTCCCTGGTCATTCTATTACAGATTTAAAAGTCACTATCATTGAACAAAAAAACTTCAGAAACAGACTTCAAAGAGAAACAGCAGAACTAAAATTCATTTGCAAATTCAACACCATTAATCTGGGCTTGAATAGGGACTGGGAGTGGCTGGCTCACTACAGAAGCAGCTTTTCCTCTCCTGGAATTGACACCTCCTCATCTATTATTGGGAGTGGACTACATCCACCCTGATTGAATTGGCCCTGTCAACACTGGTTCTCCACTTGTGAAGTAACTCCCTGCTCTCCATGTGTCAGTATATAATGCCTGCATCTGTAACTTTCACTCTATGCATCCGAAGAAGTGAGGTTTTTACTCACGAAAGCTTATGCCCAAATAAATCTGTTAGTCTTTAAGGTGCCACCAGACTCCTTGTTGTTTTTGTAGATACAGACTAACACGGCTACCCCCTGATACTTGACAGCTTCAATGATTTGGTATGTGTTGAAGCTCTTTTTTAGACAGTGAGAGAGAGAATGTGGATGAGTGAGCAATCCCTACAGCTATTTCAACATCAGGATTCGTTACTTTCCAAATAGCCTACTAATTCTCCACCCCTAGGTAAGACTAGTCCTTTAATATGTCTGAGATTCACGAACAGAAGGAATCAACTGCCCAGTCATCCTACTCCTTGATAGTGTATTTCACTTCTGCATCATTTTAGCCTATACAGCATTGAAATGATCTTCATTCAAAAGGTGGCCTTCCAGTTTTCAGATTTCAAACAAGTCCATTATACACTGGGATACCTGTAGGACTGATGAATGAAATTGTTTTTAATTGTTTACTTTATTAATGTAACTTCATAAGTAAAGTTTTATGAATGAAACAATATTCATTCATAAAACCGGTTACCCCAATAACTGGCTAATTAACAATTAAGATGCTTGTTAAGAGCCATAGCTGTTCAGTCAGATGCCTTTGTAAGTTTCACCATCAATCCAATTCCTGCTTAAATCACTAAGGCTTGCACTGTTTCAGTATTGTAATTTCTGTTCACCATTTATTACACTTACCTACAGTGTAACTTCTGTTCACTGTTTGCCATATTGTAATTCAAACCCCATTTTAAAACGCTTACTCTATTTTGTAAGGGCTTGCTGAAACCTTCATTTTTGCAAACCCTGCTGTAATCTTATTAGTTTAGTTTAGATGTGTGAATGAGGTATGTATGGATAATGGAATCAACTTCCAGCCCCAGCCTGTCCTGATTAAATAGAGTTCAAACACCAACGGCTGAAGATGCAGACAAGAGCCCTAACAAAGTAAGAAAAATCCACCCTAAAAAGAAAAGGTACAATAAAAGGAAGATCAAAGCCGGGTCCAAGTCTGAAAGTCATGTCTGCAATTGACGGGTAATCAATCACCAAACCCGGAGGCACTGTGACACAGCAAGACCTATAGACTCTGAATTCAAACTAAAGCCTACAAAAAGGATGGGTAAGATGGAAAACTTTGGGGGAGGATAACATTCTGCTGCCAACATGGAAGGGCATCGGTGCATGCCCAACAGAGACCCAGCTCGTCCTTGTGCCCGGCTTTCCTGGCCAGTTAGCCGCCACAAGCTACGATCCCAAGCTGCAAACTCAAGCAGGACTGGTAACTATGCACATCTGCAGAACATCTGATGGATGTGTGTGTGTGTGTGTGTGTGTAGATATTAGGTATAATGTGTGTCTAACGATTAAGATATTAGTTATTGGTCATAAATCAAATTGTTATCATAATAAATGTGGCATCTTTATCTTGTCCCCTTTAATAAGATCCTGCTAGTTTTTATTGGTATAACATACCATCCTACTACATGTTATTAGGGTAGCCTCAAGCCTAGATATTAGATTTCATGTAGATCTAATTTAGCCAGGAATATGTTGAAATAAAATGTTTTAATCATTAAAACAATGATAAAGTCCTTTCTGTTCTTTTCCTTCTCTCCAGCTGGTTGTATAATCTCTTTACTGCTTACCTGGAGAAGCCCATCAATACCGTCTTAGAAAGAAATGTAACTCTTTAAAGATTGTTTCAGAGGAGGGGTGTAAAGAATACCTAAAATTGCATTATCTCCGAGGTCGCAGCCTTGAACTTGGTTAAGGAGTAACCTGACAAAATATAACTTTACTCCAGTCTGATTAACCCCGTGTCACTTTTATTGCCTGGCACAAGCTCCCATGGGCTCTTCTTCTATTAATTAATTTACAGTCAAATGTGTGTGTAGTGGTTCTTTCCACAAGTGGACCAGTCTGCAGCCTGGTCCAAGAGAAAGATGATAAAATTATGTTTGCAACATTGGCACTTGCAGCCTGGAAAGTGGACATCCTGTCCTGCAAATCCTTGTTCAGCATGAAGCAGGGACCACAAGATTATTGTGCTCCATCGCAGCTATGAGTGAAGAGTACATATGGGCACAGGTTGGTTAAGAATGGGCCATAGTCCTACATGCAGAGTGGTAGTAGATCTCAAGCCCTCCATTTGCCTGCTTTCTTACTCACAAGAAAGCAGGGTAAAAGAAGCAATGTTTGGATAGAAAGTAGGCATATCTAAGCAGACACAGGCTTAAGTACAATTCTTAGCATGCAGCCAAGGCATTTAGCTATACACTCCCTTCTTTGGCTACGCTGTGAGTACTAGGCAAGAATAACTTGGTGGTCACAGAGCAGTGGTTTCATTACTGCAGGATCGGGTTCTCCCGCACTCCCCATTCTGCTCATCACCTTCCCCTGAGCCTTGCATGCCCTCGCTTCTCCCCCATCCCTCCCATAGCCTCCTGCTCACGTGAAACAGCTGATTGCGGTGGGTGGGGGGAAGGGTAGTAAGCGCTGATTGGCAGGCGGGAGGTGCTGAGGAGCGGATGGGGGGCTGCTCATGTATTATTGTGGCTCTTTGGCAATGTACATTGGTAAATTCTGGCTCCTTCTCAGGCTCAGGTGGGCCACCCCTGCTATTTGCTTGCTCAGGTTTTTCCTTAGTAGCTTGAGTTTCTCTCTTGGTTTGGGGAAGAGGAGGAAGATATTTTATTGGCAACCATAGTTAACATGTCCAGAGGTTCTGACAGGCACTGATTTTATAAATCAAAATAAATCACAATAGTGTTTTACAGGGAAATCATATTGACCCCCCCACCCCTCGTGCCAACCCCATTCACTCTTCCAAACAAGAGTGACCGCATGCTCTACCTTGGAGTCTCTGAGTATTTCTTTAAGTCCGCCTTATTCACTTACTACACAACAGGGGCTGTCAACATTACCATCTCAAAAGAGATGAGTAGAACTTACTGGTGATATAATTACAAATGTTTCAGGTGTGTAGGCAGTCAGAGAAGGGGTTTTTACAGATCATTTTGCAGAGTAATTTTCAAATTCAGAGATATCCATGACACTTTTCTACCAATTGTAAATGTGGTCCATGGAATAACATTAACTCTGTTTCCCCATTTTACAGAATCTGAATTTCTCAGGCCAGTTTAGGTACTGTGCAAGGTACAAAGGGATAGATGTCACAGATCTGATCCACATGCTTCTTCACCTGAGTGGGTGGGGGATGGGGCAGAAAGAGCCATGGAAAGCTATCTCTGCATGCATTCTGTTGCTCTGAACAAATAGTGGAGAAATGGCACAAGTCAAGAAGAAAATGTGTGTGTTTAACCTACTGCTGCATTCTGGCATGTTAAGCCCCACAATAGACATACTTTCTATGCTTAGAGCTGGAAAATAAGTCCTTAGAAAGCAGCAAAGATGGGACTGGAAGCCAGTGTGAAGAGACGGATCAGTCTCTAAATGGGAGAAGAACACAGAGGTCACTCTGGGAACCCTGCTGCTTTGCTGGCAGTGTTGGAAAGGTTTTCCAAGTGGGTTTTGCTGACTGAAACACTAATAGAAGCGACCTGTGTAACTGGCTCTGCCTGTGGGCTGAGCAGATGGTGTTGCAAAGCACAGCAGCTGAGCACAAGCAGAGTTTTTAGTCCTACCTTTAGTGGGTTCAGTATATCCCAGCTAATGGAGCCTGTGGGCCAGAATACTGAACCTGTACTTTTCAAGAGGTACTGCCCTTTGTTTCTCCAGTATGTGTTTTGATGCATATCAATGAGAATTTTATCCCTCACTTCTACCTTGATGCACTGTAACTTCCCCTGGGAATACCCCAGGGGCAAAGGACACTAGATCAAGGATGGGAATTAACTAAAATGGCAGTAAACAGAATTATTTCCTGGATGTGAATCTGATAGAGGATGGCTGATTTTTTTATTTGTTTGCAGCTCTCCATTAACTTTAATCTAACTACAGCAACATTTGGCAGTATCATTCCCGAGGATGTTGTCTAAATACTGGCTAATTTCCAAGGCTTTGGAGAAGCCAGTGAGATTGCTCTTGGGGAGGAGGGATGATTTATAACTGCTGGTGGGAAGGTCCGGGTCCAGACTCTTGTCTTAGTGAACATTCCTCTGTCCCACTCCTGCTGCTCATGTTCCCTGCACTCCTTTCTGCTCACTGTTAAGAGTTACTCAATCAGGAATCCATTTGCAGTATAACAACAACTGTATTGAAGCTACACATTCATGGACACTACTACATGCATACCCTATCTTTACATGGTAGTAGATGCCGCTCTTTATATTAACTATGTACAAACACACACACAGATACTGCTTTTATGCACAATTCTTGTAACGCTCCACACATTGTTCTGCGCTTGCCACCTCCTTCTGCCTTGTCCTCTCATTCTCCTCTGCTGCCCTTTGTGCCATTTCACCTCCCCTCAGCTGTCCTCCAACATCCCATACTCCCTTATCCCCTCACTTTCCTGACTGGTTTTCTAACCAGAGAGACTGTTTGGTAGCCATTTTCTCTGAGAGCAGTCTGCCTTCAGTCTTACTAGACATAATGTCATCTTTCTTATGGGCAGCTTCACTTCCATATACAAAGGCAGTAGGGAAATGGTGGCAACCTTGATCTCGGAGTAGCCTGTGGCTTTAGTTCCATTGTATGCAATGGGGAATGGCAGCCTTAAAGGAAAATGTAAGTTAGATGCAGACAATCAACAGACCATGTGAAACGTTTAATAAACATCATATTGCAGAGCTCATGATGATAAAATTGTGAAGTTCTGGCAATATGTGGTGCAGTTTGGCAGTATGTGACGTGTTCACATACTAAAGCTTGCTCCTCTGGGAATTTCTCAGCTCTTGAAAGGAATGCGTCTTTTGGGACCCAAGGGTTCTTTCCTCCAGATTCCTTATATTGTCAAGATCATTCATTCCTTCTCTCCATTTTCTCAGGGTACTCCACCATCATGTTACCCTTAGCCAGAGGGAGTGATGTCCACACTGGAGCTGGAAGGTGTGATTCCCAGCTCCAGTGTAGGCATAGCTGCACTAGCTCTGATTGAGCGAGCACGCTAAAATTAGAAGTGCAGCCACAGCAGCACGAGTTCCAGGTCAGGGCTAGCTGCCCAAGTACGTATCTAGGGTCTCAGACAGGCTTGCACTCGGAGCAGCTAGCCCCTCCCGTGGCTCATGCTGCAGTGGCTACACTTCTGTTTTTACTGCTCTGGCTCAATCCGAACTAGTGGAGGTATATTGCTTTAAGCTGGGAATCACACCTTCCAGCTCCAGTGTTAGACATACCCTGGAACTCAATCTTCAAGAGCAATCCTAGAATTGTAACTTCAGATTTGTTAAATATCAGCGGTTCCCAAACTGAGTTTTAGCTGTGGTATGCTAGGTCTTAAAGTATTTGACATACCACTTTCCAAATCTCAACCAGTGTAGTTATAATGGATTCTTATTCTGAAACTATACTTGTCTTTTTTTAAAAACCAACCCACTTTGCACCTTGTTGTGGTTTATGCACCATGTACCATAATTTGAGGGCAGGTGTTCTTTACAAATCCAATGTTCAAGCTCTTTTGTGCTCTGAAACCATACAGGTTGCTCAACATAGTATAGAGACACACCCAGTGATGCTGCAGCTAGTGGCTACTGCAGCACCCGTGGCCAGTTTACAAACAGGCAATTTTATGGTAGAAATCACTGGCTGCATGGAGGTATTTTCTGTCCTGCCAGACTCAACCATTCAATCCATCTGTGCAATGAGTCTAGTAAGTATCATGGACCAGAATATCAAATTCTGTGTAGGAGATAAGCTTGTTTTAACACTGCCAACCTATGCCACTATCTGCCAAACCTGCTGAATGTCCTAGATGTCAGTACCTAGAACACAGAAGATCATGTTCTGCCTTCAGATACATCCACACTACTTCCACTGAATTTGGGGATTGAACATGCATGTCTGTGGCAGAATTTGCAGGGTATTAGAAGTTTACTATTAAATTCCTGGGGTGTTTTTTGTTTGTTTTTGTAAGGGAATGGGTTCTTCAAGAGCAGGGGTGGCCAACCTGTGCCTGAGAAGGAGCCAGAATTTACCAATGTACATTGCCAAAGAGCCACAGTAATATGTCATCCGCCCCCCACTCCCAGCACCTCCCACCGCCCGGCAGCCCCTCCAATCAGCACTTTCCCCTCCGTCCCCACACCTCCCAATCAGCTGTTTTGTGGCATGCAGGAAGCTCAGGGGGGTGGGGGAGGAGCGAGGGCATGGCAGGTTGAGGGGAGGGCGTGGGAATGGGTGGAGTGGGGGTAGGGCCTGTGGCAGAGCCAGGGATTGAGCAGTGAGCATCCTCCGGCACACTGGAAAGTTGGTGCCTGTAGTTCCATCCCTAGAGTTGGTGCCTATACAAGGAGCCGCATATTAACTTCTGAAGAGCCGCATGTGGCTCTGGAGCCACGGGTTGGCCACCCCTGTTCAAGAGGATGAAATCAAAATATATTACCACCTCATTTATCTCATGCTCAGTTTTCCTAACGTGGTTATAAAACAGTGGGTTGTGCCCCGAGACATCTCTCCATTACATTGAAAATAGCCTTGATTTCTGGTGACCTCAATGACCCAAGCTTTTAAAGTGTCACCCATCATTTTCAGATAATCAAGGCGTGGTTGTATATTATTTTACACAAACCCCAGATGAAGCAGAAAGCAGCCAGCTCACCAAATGGCTTCAGTGCATACCTAATAAAAAGGTCTAGTGCTTACATTTCAGATCATAAAAAGAAGTTGTATAAGTGTTCGTGTCTAACACAGGATCCCATTCTGTGTATATG
Organism: Trachemys scripta elegans; assembly: GCF_013100865.1. NCBI lineage: Eukaryota > Metazoa > Chordata > Testudines > Emydidae > Trachemys > Trachemys scripta. Next base: position 95,169,901 of record NC_048298.1, read on the forward strand.
GTAACAAAAGACTTTTCTCCCCTGCAGATAGCGAATACCAGTGTCAGTCTGACATATTTGAACAGAAGCTGATTAGCTCATTACATCTGAAGAGGTAACACAGAACAGCTTGATATGAGACCACAAAAGAAGGCTCAGGAAGCAAAATCAATGATCCCAGCAGTGGGACATAACAGGACTTTATTGCGTCCGCCTAGCTGTGCAGTTAGTCCAGCCTATTGGACTTCTTGCTAAGATGTTAGGATCCTGGGCTCTGTAGTGATAACTGGGGTCTGGTCAGCCTTCGCCAGTTGTGAGCCTAATGCTGGGAAAGTGGGTAACCGTTTATAAAGTCACGATAACTTATAACAACGAATGTTGATGGGGAAAAGGCACAAAGGGGAGATAGATCTTTTTGTTTACAGCAACAGAGGGTCCTGTGGCACCTTAGAGACTAACAGAAGTACTGGGAGCATAAGCTTTCGTGGGTAAGAACCTCACTTCTTCAGATGCAAGTAATGGAAATCTCTAGAGGCAGGTATATATCAGTGAGGAACTAACCTCGTTATCTCCACACTGATATATATCTGCCTCTAGAGATTTCCATTACTTGCATCTGAAGAAGTGAGGTTCTTACCCACGAAAGCTTATGCTCCCAGTACTTCTGTTAGTCTCTAAGGTGCCACAGGACCCTCTGTTGCTTTTTACAGATTCAGACTAACACGGCTACCCCTCTGATACTTTTTGTTTACATTATTGATATGATTCAAGAACTGTTAAGATCATGCCTAGTAAACAAGAGAGGTTTGGGTCTGGAAATCAATGGACCAAAATGGGTGTGTCAGAAATTAGATCTAATTGGTGAATGTAATAAAGAGATGGGCTATTCCACTCATCTCTCCCTCTTGAGGTCCTTAAAAAAAGACACGTTGGCGAGGAAATCTTGCTACCATGACAATGGCTGACTGAAAGACAAGAGAACAGGAAGGAGAGAGCTTCACCATCATGGCTATCACTGTCTCCTGGGACCCAGGGATCCACCATAATACCGTTGGACCTTCTTCATCCTAATCCTAATACATGTCAACCAGACTGGGCTAGAAAGAGGGAACCAGACGCCATCGCCACCCCTACCGTACTTAAGTTCTGAACACCATCTAGGATGTGAGACTTTGTTTCCTCCCCCACCCCCCATATACATTTCCTTCCCCACCTTATTTTCTTCTCTTTCCTGTCTCTCTCCTTTTGCCTTCGGTTTAGTAAGAGTCTGGGTTAGTGAGCCAAGATTGTATATTTTGCAACGCTGCTGTAAGCCTGTGGCTAAAGAGGCAGTTAAAAGCAATGCCCTAAACAGCCTGACACTGGTACGAGTTTGCCAGGTCTCGGAGTAGCTGATGAAACTATGTGTTGTGTCTGGTTTTTTTCCAACAGTGAGGTCGCAAGTGAGTGTCAACTCCAAGCCCCCACCCCACCTCTTCCCGGCCCCACCCCCACTCCACCCCTTTCCCCAAGCTCCCATCCCACCTCTTCCAGCTCCGCCCCCACCCCACCTCTTCCCGCCTCCTCCCCCAAACATGCCATCCCTGCTGCCATGGATTTCTTTGCAGTGTAGACATCCATGAGGAAGAAGCTCATAAGTAGAGTTGTGGGGCACTAAGGGTATGTCTACACTGCAATTAGACACCCGCGGCTGGCCCATGCCAACTGGCTCAGGCTCAGGTTGCAAGGCTGTTTAATTGCAGTGTAGACTTGCAGACCCTGTGTGGTGGGAAGGTACCTAGAGTCCAGGCTTCAGCCTGAGCCCAGAAGTCTACGCTGTAATTCAACAGCCCCACATCCCAAGCCCAAGTCAGCTGGCATGGACCAGCCGTGGGTATCTAATTGCAATGTAGACATACCCTAAGTCTTACAATGAGAGTGTCTTGGGCAGTTGTGAGCACTTCAGCATGTTTTTATCAGGCATTGAGGGTACCAGGCTCTAAGAACCTATTGGCTAAACTGGGAGGTAAAATGTTTGGGTTTGAATGGGAGCTTATCCAAATTGAACTGAACCCCTGAAGAATTTGCAGATCAGCCACCACGAGCAGCAGCAATACCAGAATGGAATTTTTCTTCCCAGCTCTTGTAGGAATTAAAATACTCAATATAAAACACATTTATTTTAGTAAGATCTCCAGGATTCTAGAATTGGCTTCCTCCTGTATGAATTTGGATACAGAGCTGTTGAGAGTCAAGGGTTCTCTGGTGAAGTGTATGAATCGGAGAGACTTACACAATGAAATTTAGAGGAAAAAGTGCACTCACATTTCTGGATGAACTTCTCCTGAGCTCATAGGCACCGGCTTCCTCCGGGCCCAGGGGGTGCTCAACCCCCCACTCTGCCCCAGGTCTCACCCCTGCTCTGCCCCAGGCCTCGCTCCCCCCCCTTCTCCCAAGTCCCCACCCTGCCTCTTCCCATTCCCACCCAGTTCCGCCCCCTCCCTCGAGCATGCCCCATCCCCGCTCCTCCCCCTCTCTCCCAGCACCTCCTGCACACTGCAAAACAGCTGATTGTGGTGGGGAGGAGGCGCTGGGAGGGAGGGGGAGGAGTTGATCGGCGGGACTGCCAGTGGGCGGGAGGCGCTGGGGGGGAGGAGGGGAGCTAGCTGCCAGTGGGTGCTAAGCACCCACTAATTTTTTTCCATGGGTGCGCCAGCCCTGGAGCATCCACAGAGTCGGCACGTATACCTGAGCCACTCTTCTGGGCACGTTCTAGGCAATGCCTAGGAAAACCACTCCTGTGCATGTACTACATAGGACACGTTGCCATAGAAGTTTGTCTTTGCAGGCATATCATGTGGCCTGAAGTACTGAAAGGATGACTGCACATTGTTTTAGTAACATGCCTTCATCCATTATAATGACAACTCTGCTCTCATTTCTTTCCCTTCAGATTCCACTTTTCCCTGGCCCACTCCAACATTGGCTCTTTTGAAGTAAGTTGATGGTTTCAATGTCCAGGAAACAAGAACCAAGAATCTCAGGGACAGGATCAATCCAGAATACAGGAATCTGAAATTTCCCACATTAATTTTTACCTCATTAGACTTTACCCCTCCTGGATGGCTCTTTTCTCTCTTTCTCTCATTTTGGGGACTCTCTCTGCCGATATCTTTTCTGCTTTAAAACTGTATATTCTTTACTGTTCCTTTGCTTTACAATAATCACTCCAATAAAAAAAGATGTTTTCCAGTCTAATCTTTCCTCACAGATCACAAAATGTTATAAAATCATTACTGTAACATAACACTAGAATTCAAAACAGAGGAGAAAAAGAAGCACCAATTGCAGGTTAGAATATTAACTGTAGGATAAGAGACAGGCAGTGCTGGGACTCAGAACAGATGGCAAATCATTAAGCTGTGGGGAAGGAGTAAAGGATGCTATTCACAAAAGCCTTGAAACAGTGATGCAGTAGCATACAATGGATAAGGCCTGTCACCTTTAAATGACAATTGACTGGTTCTGGGTAGCTGAATAGAGGGGAATTAAAATCTCTCAGGCCCTACAGTGAAATAACAGGCAAAATATTCTAAGTAAATAATTTTAAATTCAACTATTGTAAGTGTGTGAAAATAGATCATTATCCTAGGGCTTTGTATCTTGTCTCAAAATCTTCACTTGCCGTTTTCTCTTCCCACATATGGTCTGATCAGCTGAACAAGACTCCTATTCTAAAAACTCCATCCCAGGCCTGAGCATGGAGGAGTTTCATGGATATCAGGAAGCGGTCACTAAATTCATTTTCTCCCCCACAGCAGGTCTCACTTCTGGAGAATTTCCTGTCTCATGTTTTACAGAATGAAGCAATCCCAGCAGCCAATGGTAAGAGTAGTGGCCAGTTCCTATAATGGCCTTTATCTCTAACTAAATGCTCCAGGGACTGCATGGTTCCAGGGATTGGTAATGTGATATGGGGCTTTACATTGCTAGATCACCATTTCACATCAGCTCTCTTCTGTGCCCCCACTACTCCCACTGCTGACATCTAGACAGTGTGGAGGAGGAGGAACATCCTGAAGGGAATGCAGAAGTGTGGGGGCATGACTAAGGGAGAGGGGTATGCAGGAGCTGGGGGTTAGGGTTGAAAAGGGAGGGGAAGGAGGCCTGACTGATGGGATCAAAGGGATGGATAGGAACAGAGATGGCAGATAAGATCAGAGACAGAAGGGTATAGGAGCCAGGATTGGGTGGGTGGATGAGGGAAAGATGGGAAAGGAGGAGGAGGGATATGGATAGATGAGAGGGAGAGTAGGGTAGGAGCAAGAAGGTGCAGGGGCAGGAGAGGAGCAGAGGGGGTCTGGGACAGAAGCTGGAGTAGGGCAGCCAGGAGCGGTGGGGGAGAGAGGGAGGTTTGACAGGTGGACAGAGGCAGAAGGGTGTAACCACTAGACTCACTTCCCTTCAGCACCTGGAATTCTACCCAGAAGTCCTGATCTCTGGCTTTCCTCGATTGTCAGCAGATAGCTGTGCAACCACTGGCAAATTGTAGCTCATCCCTCTCTAGTGCCTGGTCCTGAGAGGATAACAGTCTAAATCCTTCCGTTTACTCTAATACAGGGGTTCTCAAACTAGGGGTCGTGACCCCTCAGGGGGTCACGAGGTTACTAAGTGGGGGGTTGCGAGCTGTCAGCCTCCACCCCAAACCCCGCTTCACCTCCAGCATTTATAATAGTGCGTAATATACAAGAAGTGTTTTTAATTTATAACGTGGGGGTCGCACTCAGAGGCTTGGTGTGTGAAAGGGGTCACCAGTACAAACGTTTAAGAACCACTGTTCTTATAGCTCAAGTGGTAGAGGACTGTGCTGTGAACCTAAAGCTCTGAACCCTGCTGATGACTCACGTTGGAACCTATCATGGTTTCACATGATAGAATTTCTCTTTTCAAATTGTTTTTTTTTAAATAATTAGATAATTACATCCAAAATAATTACTTTAAAAGAACATTAAGGTTACAAAGTCAAGCTCTCAAAAATTAGGAAATGCTAGAATGAAAGTGCCTGTGCAACCTTAATTCAGCCCCCTCCGGCATATGCACCGTGACACAGTCTTTAATTACGTAGTCATATACTGGTTTTTCCATGGGCTTTTTCCTACCTTCCAGTTGTGGTGATTGAATGAGTAATGCTTGAGTTCCTCAGATAAGAGATGCAATAGAAGTGCAAATATTTATTATTATGTACATATGTGTTTATATTTGCCTTTTTTAAAGCTAAACTGAAGAAGGGATTCCCTCTACCTAACCTGGCCCAAATTACCCTCCTCAGACCTGTTTTTAAAGTTAGCCAGGTGAGAATCTGTCTCTCTTATTATTAGAATAGGAGTCCTGTTGGCAGGATGCTGGATCTTTAATTTATTCAACAGTAAAGAGCACTTGGGTATAAGATGAGAAATTTCATACCAGAATTTAGCCCCCCCCCCCCCCGCAACAACTTTATGATGCTTTAGTGGCAATAAGAGAGAGTAAAAAGAATCCCCCCAATGCAGGAGTAGCACAAGGTTGATATACCAAGCTCTATATCATCCCCCCAGTTCCCCATAATTTACGAGCAGTCTCAGTCAGAGGCAGGACGAAGAGTGGCCTGAACCACTCTGAGCTGTGGAGCAGCCCAAAGGCAGCCTTGGGTGAGGCTGCCCTAAGATACAGAGCCACCACAGGGCTGTTTTAATTTATGCCAGAGCCTATCCAGCCCCTAAAGCAGCCTAGAATCCAGGAGGCACAAAGGTGACATAAAGCCTCCCTTGCTCCAAGGCTGTACCCTTTGAGAGGCACAGTACAGAATCTGGCCTCCCGCTCCCTATCCCCCATACAGAGGAAAAGTTGCATTTTACAATCTGTAATTTAAGGTGGGTATTTGTGACTGATGTTCTCTCCTCAGGGTTATCTGCTGATTTTCCACTGAGGTTAGCTACAGACACTAAGTAAAGAGCAATCATTTGGTGGGCCAGGAAGTTTATAGCCAACACTACCAGTCTGAATGCTGAACCAAAATATCTTTTCTTTTCAACCTTAAAATTTAGGACTGGAGAGGAGTGAAGTCTTCCTGCTGCTGCTCTGATCTTGGGAAAGAAGGAAGAATGTATGCCACAAAATTACAAATGCAGCTATTGAGTCATTGTTACTAATGGTCTAGAGCAGCATTTCTCAAACTGGGGTCCGCGAGAGTACTCCAGGGGGTCTGTGGGCCCTGCTGAGAAACTCCTCCCGCTCCCGCCTGCAATTTCTCCCCGTCCCTCCCAGCGCCGCAGGAGGCACTGGGAGGGAGGGAGAGGAGCAGGGATGGGGCGCACTCAGGAGAGGGAGCGGAAAGAGGTGGGGCAGTGGTGGGACAGGAAGAGGTGGGGTGGGGCCTTGGAGAAAGGGGTGGAGTGGGGGTGGGGTATGGGGCTGAATGGAGGGCTTGGGGGGGTCCACAAAAAATATTAAATCAAAATGGAGGTCCTCAGGTTACTAAAGTTTGAGAACCGCTGGCCTAGAGAACTAGTATCAACTTCTTATTCTGCTTCCTGCTGAATTAATCGGTTCTGTTGAGTGTGAAGTGCGACCCATCAAAGTGCTTAAAATTGGAAACTCTCCTGCTCGCTGTGAGGGCTGAAATCTTCAAGGTTCTTTGTGATGAAAAGGGGATCCTTGGAGTTTGAGTAGAGGGCGGGACAGAATCCTCTCATGGCTCTTCTTACTGGTGTTTCGGGACAATGGAATACTCCTGATGTATTTTTGTACTATGCTCATTTTTGTTGCTTTTCTTTCTAGCAATGAGTTGCCCAGAAAAGAAGTATTACAGGTGCAGTCACCCCAGAGCCATATCAATTATCCACTTGCTAAATAATGTGAAGTCTTTTGTGTATCTAGCCCAAAATTATGCTGGCCTTTTTTACTACCATATTGCATGTCTTGTCCAGTATTTGATTGAATATCACCTCTGTCAGCACTATTGTTTTCCAGGTGTTTCACTCTCATGGAAGGTCAGTGTTTTGTAGGGTTACCATACGTCCGGATTTTCCCGGACATGTCCGGCTCTTTGGGCTCCAAATCCCCGTCCGGGGGGAAAGCCCAAAAAGCCGGACATGTCCGGGAAAATCGGGACATGCCGGGCCGGCCCTGTGGGTGCTCGGGGGCCGGGCCGGCGGAGCGGGGCCGGGCCAGGGGCTCCAGGGCCGGGCCGGGGACTCGGGGGCCGGGCCGGCGCCGGCGGCTCGGGGGCCGGGCCAGCGGTGCCGGGCC
>NC_048298.1:95182130-95208946 GCF_013100865.1 Trachemys scripta elegans
CTTTCGTGGGTAAGAACCTCACTTCTTCAGATGCAAGTACTTGCATCTGAAGAAGTGAGGTTCTTACCCACGAAAGCTTATGCTCCCAGTACTTCTGTTAGTCTCAAAGGTGCCACAGGACCCTCTGTTGCTTTCTCCTGAGCTCAGATGGTCACAAAAGACAACATGACTCATTGACTCTCATTTTTTCTATTGTAAAAATAAAATTCTAATCATCCCTCTTTTGATCAGAGTTAATGCAAAAGTGCAAGTAGTGAAATCCTGCCCCCATAGAAGTTAATGGCAAACTCCATTGATTTCAATGAGGTCAGGATTTCACTCAGGAAGTTGGAAACTTGGCATGGATATAGTTGTCCTTGCAGAGTTTGTGCCCCTTTAAGTTTGGCATGGCAAGGGAGGAGCTTCACAAATAAAGAATTTTTCAGTAACTGAAATGTCATTTCTGGGCATGGGCATGTTCTTCTTCGAGTGCTTGCTCATGTCCATTCCATATTAGGTATGTGTGCTCGCCACATGCACCAGTGCTGGAAGTTTTTCCCTCAGCAGTATCCATAGGGGACCGGCTCTGGTCCCCTCTGGAGTGGCGCTCACATGGCACAATATAAGGGGTGCCGCCAGCTTCCCCCCCCCCCAGTTCCTTCTTGCCGCCAGTGACACTGCTGAAACGTCTGCTGCTTCGACTAGCATTATTTTGGTCTCCCTGGCCTCTATCATCCCCTCCCTGGATCTGGGAGACTGGTATGCCGCCCTCAACCTAAAGGACGCATACTTCCACATAGCGATCTTCCAAGGACACAGACGTTTTCCGATTCATGGTCGGACCCAACCACTACCAATTTGTGGTCCTCCCGTTTGGCCTGACGACAGCACTGAGGGTGTTTACCAAGTGTATGTCGGTGGTGGCAGCTTGCAGCCAGGGTTTGCCTGCGTCTGCTGGGCCACATGGCAACTTGCACATATGTTGACCACCATGCCAGGCTCTGGATGCGGCCCCTGCAGCAATGGCTGATGATGGCCTTTTCCGAGTCCAGGGATCACCTGAAAAAGATCGTTACTATTCCCCCAACGATACTTACCTCCTTGCAATGGTGGACCAATCGTGAGAAGGTCCTAGAGGGAGTTCCGTTTGACAACCCCCCTCACTTCATCAAGTTGGTTTCGGATGCTTCGGACCTCAGCTGGGGTGCGCACCTCAGAGATCTCCAGACCCAGGGTATGTGGTCCCCGCAGGAGATGACGCTACACATAAATGTTAAAGAACTCAGGGCAGTCCGCTTGGCATGCGGGATCTTCCTACCCACCTGTCAGGCAAGGTGGTGAGAGTCCTGACAGACAACATAGCCTCTATGTTCTACATCAACAGGCAAAGGGGAGCACACCCGCTGGCTCTCTGCCAAGAGGCACTCTGTCTCTGGAACTTCTGCACCAACCATGAGATCCATCTGGAGGCTTGTCACCTCCCTGACGTCAAGAACGCCCTAGCGGATCACCTCAGCAGGGCCTTCTCCTCTACCACGAGTGGTCGCTCCAGCTGGAGGTAGCCTACATGATCTTCCAGAGGTGGGGAACTCCCCTTGTGGACCTGTTCACCACAAGGCAAAACAGGAAATATCATCGGTTTTGTTCTCAGCAAGGTCTGGACAAGGGCTCCCTCTCCGATGTTTGTGATCTATTTGTGGTCGGGGAGAAGGATGTATGTGTTCCCTCCAATTCAACTCATCAGCGGGGTCCTGACAAAGATCAAGAGAGACAGTGTGTAGGTTATCATGATTGCCCCGGCGTAGCCTTGCCAGAATTGGTTCAGCATGCTCATGAACCTGTCAGTGGCCCCTCCCTGACCCCCGCCCAATCGACCGGACCTGCTGTCACAGGACCACAGTTGGCTCTTACACCCTCCACCTCTCGGTGTGGATGCTGCATGGCTGAACCCAGAGGAACGGACCTGTTCAGAGGAGGTCCAACAGGTCCTCCTGGGAAGTAGGAAGCCCTCAACCAGACTGACTTACTTGGCCAAGTGGACACGGTTTTCCCTCTGGGCATCCAAGTGGGGCATCGCTCCCTCTGTTCTTCCATACAGTCTGTCTTAGACTGCCTGCTGCATTTGAGGAACCAAGGCCTGGCACATTCTTCCGTTAGAGTGCATCTCATGACCATCTCTGCTTTTCACCTGCCGATCCAAGAACAGATGGTGTTTTCCCATGACATGACGGTCAGATTCTTTAGAGGTCTCAAGAGATTCTTCCCACAGATACAGACCCTGACCCGCAGTGGGATCTTAACTTGGTCTCTCTAGGCTCACGTGCCCGCCCTTTGAGCCTCTGGGCTCCCACTCCTTTTCCCACCTGTCATTGAAGATCGCTTTCCTGGTGGCAGTGACATTGGCAAGACGAGTCTCTGAGATTATGGCCTTGACATAAGAACTGCCGTACATGGTCTTCTGCAAATACAAGGTTCAGCTGTGGCCCTACCCAGCCTTCCTGCCAAAGGTGGTGTCTACCTTCCATATGAACCAGGACATCTTCCTCCCGATGTTCTGTCCCAAACCGCACAAGACCAGCGAAGCTGGATATGAGTCAGCAGTGTGCCCTTGTTGCCAAGAAGGCCAACAGTATATTGGGCTGTATTAGTAGGAGTATTGCCAGCAGATCGGGGGAAGGGATTATTCCCCTCTATTTGGCACTGGTGAGGCCACACCTGGAGTATTGTGTCCAGTTTTGGTCTCCCCACTACAGAAGGGATGTGAACAAATTGGAGACAGTCCAGCAGAGGGCAACAAAAATTATTAGGGGGCTGGGGCACATGATTTACAAGGAGAGGCTGAGGGAACTGGGGTTATTTAGTCTACAGAAGAGAAGAGTGAGGAGGGATTTGATAGCAGCCTTCAACTACCTGAAGGGGGGTTCCAAAGAGGATGGAGCTAGGCTGTTTTCAGTGGTGGCAGATGACAGAACAAGAAGCAATGGTCTCAAGTTGCAGTGTGGGAGGTCTAGGTTGGCTATTAGAAAAAGCTATTTCACTAGGAGGGTGATGAAGCACTGGAATGAGTTACCTAGGGAGGTGGTGGAATGTCCATCCTTAGAGGTTTTTAAGGCCCGGCTTGACAAAGTCCTGGCTGGGATGATTTAGTTGGCGTTGGTCCTGCTTTGAGTAGGGGATTGGACTAGATGACCTCCTGGGTCTCTTCCAACCCTAATATTCTATGATTCTTTGGAGAGAGGCGTCCTCACGCACTGGATGTCCAAAGGGCCTTGACTTTTTACTTAGAACAGGTGTTCTCAGACTTTGGTACTGGCGACTCCTTTCACACGGCAAGCCTCTGAGTGCGACCCCCCCTTATAAATTAAAAACACTTTTTTATATATTTAACACCATTATAAATGCTGGAGGCAAAGCAGGATTTGGGGTGGAGGCTGACAGCTCACGACCCCCCATGTAATAACCGCCCAACCCCCTGAGGGGTCCCGACCCCCAGTTTGAGAGCCCCTGACTTAGAAGGTACCAAGCCTTTCCGTAAATCAACTCAGCTCTTCATCACTACAGCAGATAGGATGAAGGGTCACCCAGTGTCCTCACAGAGGATTTCCAATTGGATCACCTCGTGCATTAGGACCTGTTACGACCTGGTGTGGGTCTCACTGCTGCCAATTGTCAGAGCCCACTCAACTAGAGCTCAGGCATCCTTGGCAGCCTTCCAATGGTGCACATCTCTATCCAGGACATCTGTAGAGCCACAACATGGTCCTTTGTTCACATGTTTACCACTCATTATGCCATTACTCAGCAGGCCAGGGATGACGTTGGGTTCGGCAGAGCTGTGTTGCAATCTACACGTCTGTGAACTCCTACCCACTCCATGGGTACTGCTTGGGAGTCACCTAATATGGAATGGACATGAGCAAGCACTCGAAGAAGAAAAGACAGTTACCTTTTCCGTAACTGGTGTTCTTCGAGATGTGTTGCTCATGTCCATTCCATGACCCTCCCTCCTTCCCCTCTGTCGGAGTTTCTGGCAAGAAGGAACTGAGGGTGGGGGGAGATGAGGGTGACTCTTATACCACGCCATGCGGGTGTCACTCCAGAAGGCACCAGAGCTGGTCCCCTACAGATACTGCTGAGGGAAAACCTTCCGGCACCGGTGCGTTTGGCGAGCACACACACCTAATATGGAATGGACATGAGCAACACATCTTGAAGAACACCAGTTGTGGAAAAGGTAACTGTCTTTTCAGTGGGCATCTGCTAAGATTTTAGTAGAACACGTTGGCACCCTGTTTCTTTTGGAACATCACAACATGCATTCTCTGTGCCCAGCCTGACAGGCCCAGGGGTTACTGCTGGGACAATTTGCATAAGTGTGATTGTAAAGTTCTAATTAAAAAACACAGACACGCACACACAGCGCAATCCCCCCATATAACTGCTTCCACACTGGGAACAGCAGCAAATCATAGGGCTGAAAAGAAACAGTAGTGCTCAGGATTTTAGTGAGACTCCACCATTTGGGCTGCACTTGCCATCATCTGAAATTCTGCACTTTAATTAAAACAATCCCCGAGGTTCTATCTTTTTCCATTGTGAATATAGAGTCATAACACTGTAAACTGATGTGTAAACACTGGAATGATAGTAACCTCCACAGATCTGCCTCTGGTGGAGAAAGAGGGCTGGGTCCTCTGTAGAATAAGAAAAGAGTGGGGGGGCACCTTTCAGTGAGAGGTGTGTTAGGAATGCGGTCTGGCAGATGTATTCTCCCACCCTGGACTCGTGTTGCCCTGGGTGGGGACAATGGCCTGACTCCTCTATCAGCACGCAGCTCCATGTCAGAGCAGTCAGTCAGGACTCCACACTTCGGGAATACGAATACTTTAAGTTTTAGTCCCCTGACTATTACCCAGAATGGGAAGAAGACACTCCACTTCTCCCAGCACTCAAGAGGATGCTGTATATACACACTTATTCCTCATTATCATCCTCCTGTGCCCGTGTATACACACTGGCTTTAAGGAAAAGTATCATGCAGCATGAGAGTTAGCAATATTGATTACTGGAAGGATGCCCCAGGGCAGCTGCAATCCACAGGGGAGTCCTGCCAGCATAGGGAGGGCAGTGTGTGTAAATGTGGGCACAGGAGGAAAATATTGAGGAAGATGACCCTTACCTTTAGTGGATTCTCTGGGATTTTGGGACTCCACATGTTTCCTTGGGGAGAACTGCTGCTCATAAAATGGGATGATCAAACACAGGCCCCAACATGGAATGATTTGGGGGGAACTCTGCCAGAGGCTCATCTCCTCATGGAGTTTTTCTCCCCTCAGGCGCTCTCTGTGGCTATTTCTACTAGAGCTGGGGGTAGGAATAATGAACCGACCTTTTTTATGTCTTGTATTGCAAACTCATCTATTCCGCGGTTGACTATCATCTATAGATCTCTTGGACTATTCCTGCTAGTGTCTCTCTCATATTGTAAATATAGGTTTGGAGTTATTTTTCCCTAGAAGTATTAATGGACATTTCTTCAGGTTGAATTTCAGTGTACACAAAAGGTTAATTCTTCTAGCTGTTGCCTCTATATTAATCTAGCATTGTCATTTTCCTATTGACTGAGCAGCAAAGAACATACATGCTGACGCTCCCTAATAAAGACCAATTGGAGAAAGAGGAGAACTAGAAAAAACCTAGCCAGGCTGTGTACTACAGGCAATCATTGTAGTGGTGTAAAGCTAAAGTGCTGTGCTGAGCTACGGGCCAGGTAAATGTTTTGTGTCTTGTTTTTATGCGCAGTGATTCCTTGTCTGAATTTGGGGTACAGGCAGGAGCAGCTCTCTTTGGTGGTTCATAATAGAAGAAGACAGTTTTTCAGTCTGGAGTCTTCTGATTACACCCTAGACTGCAAATGAAGACTTTGGCTGATAGACTTCAAGGAGTTTTCTGTAGAGGCAGTTTTAAAGGCTAGTCGCATTGTAATCTATTAACAAGTATTTGGCTACTTCTGAGTCTTTGTGTTGTACTGTAACACTTGTAGAAGACAATGGTAACGCTGTGTTGGAGTTCGGTCTGTCTTTGTCAGTGCACAAGCTTGTTTAAATGGAAACCTTTCCTGGAAGGTTTATCTAAACTTTTTAGGGAATTAGTCCACGAAGAAGCCATAAAACATCAAACAGGAGAGCCTAGGCTGAGATATCTGCAGGCTGGTCCATACAATAACTTGTAAAGCTTGGAAATCTACATGGATGGAAACAAAGAAGCCTTTTCTCTTCCTTTTAAGGAACTGAAGGTGTTTGAAAACTGTACTTCAGAGAAAGAAAAAGAATTACAGGAGTGGTTTATGTAAATGTGGGAGCTGTTTTGTTCATCATACTCAGTTACTGGAGAAACAAGTATCAGAGTAATTATGTGTGAGACTCACTGGAGTCAACATGTAACTTGCATATTATATAGCTATAGTTAAAGTATATGTCAGTCAGGAAAAAAACACCCAGCTCTTACAATTCTCTTTTTATCTGCTAACCCAGCTGGTGCAGTGAAGCAAATTGCCCCATATCCGATAGAGATTGGGGGTTAGAGGAGCGCTTGCTGGCTGAGTTTCAGTGCTGATAGGACAGGTAATGTTGGTTAGTTGGGGGAAGCAACTAGAAGCAATTATCCGAGCCCCCTTGATAATGAGAGAAAGACTATATAGCCTGGAGGTCAAGGCACTCCCCTAGGATAAGAGAGACCCAGTTCCAGATCACTGCCAATTGACATTTATACAAAGTGGAACAGCTCCAAGAGGAGAGATTGAGAGAGCTCCCAAGCAGGCAGCATATGAACCTAAGTCTCCTACATCCCAGGTGAGTACCCAAATCACCAAGCTATTGGCTATTTTGGGATGGGTTGCTTTCAGTATCTTTTTTAATATAAAAGGTTAAAAGACCTTGGGTTTTTTCCCCACAATGTGGAACAAAATTTTTTTTGAAATCTTGGGATTTTTACCCAGCTTGATTTTGGAGTAGAGTTTAAGGTGTTAGTTTTGACCTATAAACTCCTAAATGGTTTGGGTCCTGGTTACATGAGAGACATCTGCTGCTGCAATCAGTGGAGGTCTTTGAACTAAGCACCAGACTCCCTGCTTTAAAAGAGACAGGCCTGGCTGCAGCGGATTTTCTATACGGAGTCCTCAACTCTGGAATTCACTATCCCATTTGTTCTGTCACATCCTGATCTTGCTGATCTCCAGAGCACACTGCAAGGCTCCTCTCTTTGGCTTCTGAGGACGAGGTGAGCCGAGGAATGCTTTGTTCAGTTGAGTGTGATGGGTCTTACTCTGCAGCATTATTTTGTTGGCAGAGTTTAGCTATGGTAAGGCATGTCTTTAAGTTTTGGATTTTAAATTACTATATAAAAGTCCCTAGGGCTATAGGGGTAGGTACATTTTAAAATGGAAAGAAATGACAAGTGTTTTCTTCTCTATATTCTTAAGACTCTTGGGAGGTGGAGGGGAGAGGTTATTTGTTTGTTTGTTTTTGTTTTACTCATTCATGTATGTTCAGCTAAAGAAAATGTGACAAATTTTCCTAAAAGGACAAAATTGTTCTGTGGAGCAGGTTAAAGACTGAACACTCTCTTTCCCAACCAATTTGGACTAATTCTACCTAGTAATTTTACATTTTGGACTGTTTAAACCCTGATTATGAGTGAAATGAGTCCAGGAATCAAAGGATCCCTAGGAGTTAGCAGGGGTTCTCAAACTGGGGGGTAGTGGGGGGCACAAGGGGGTCACGAGTACATGCCTCCCAGCTAGCTAGAAAGTCTGCTGTGAAAAGTGATATTAACAAAATACAAATACCACCTTAAAATTGTGTTAAATATAAAACGTGTTTTTAATTTATACGGGGTTCACACTCAGAGGCTTGCTGTGTGAAAGGGGTCACCAGTACAAAAAGTTTGAGAACCACTGAGTTAGAAATAGGAAAGACCCATTATATCAGGGATTCACAAACTTTTTTTCCAGTGTGGACTGCCATCATCACACAAAGATTGTCCTGCAGCCTGCCTCCCCTCCTATTCACAACTGCCTCTGCATACTATCCCTATGGTCACTACAGGAATTGCTTACATGGAAAAGTAAAACTAGACAAGCACTTAATGTATATAGTTAGCTCAGGGGTGGGCAAACTGTGGCCCATGGGCCGGATGCAGCCCACGAGCCGCACCAGCGACTCTGCCCTGCTCCAGCACTCCACGTGGCTTGGCCCCGCTTCGGCCAGGGCGCAGGGTCAGGGGCCACACCACACGGCTCCTGGAAGCTGCAGCATGGCCCCGCTCCAGCTCCTACATGCTCCAATGGCCCCCTCCGGCGCTCCAATGGGAGCTGCAGGGCCGGTGCCTGCGGATGGGGCAGCATGCAGAGCCACCTGGCCGCGCCTCCAGAGAAGGGACATGCCACTGCTTCCGGGAGCCGCTTAAGGTAAGTGCTGCTCGGAGCCCTGAGCCTCTCCCCATGCCCCAACCCCCTGCCTGAGCCCTGATCCCCCTCCCGCTCTCCAAACCCCTCAATCCCTGCCTGGAGCACCCTCCTGCACCCCAAATCTCTCATCCCCAACCCCACCCCAGAGCCCGCACCCCCTCCTGCACCCCAACCTCAATTTTGTGAGCATTCGTGGCCCGCCATACAATTTCTATTCCCCAAAGTGGCCCTCAGGCCAAAAAGTTTGCCCACCCCGGGTTAGCTGCTAGTAATGCAATATAGCCACTAGGAGAAAGGAGAACCAGCATGATGTGACCAGTCAGCCCTCCATGCAGTGGACCACAGACCACAGTTAGAAAACCCCTGCATTAGCTCATACGGTTCACTTCCTTGTGGGATTGTTCCCTTCCATACGCTTTCTATAAAGCCCGCAGTGACAGGGCTTCCACCACTCCACTCCACAGTTTACTAGATCTTGCTGTCAGCAAAGCTTTCCTGACATTCAGCCTTGCCCTAAATGTATTCCACTTCCAATATTCCAATCACAGAAGCCCAAAGAATATGGTTGGCTGCACTCACTCACAACAGTGGTGAGCTGTGCAGAGCCGCTACAGACCGCTATGCCCTGATACGGGGGTGCTGAGTCACCCTGCACAGACTCTTCACTGCCTAGACCACCCCATGCACTGAAAACAGACCCAATGGCACTTTCTTTAAGAATAAGCGTTTGCCCAGGTGTGCTCATCCAAAACGTCTTCTCCACTCTACAGTTCAGTGAGCTGTGTGTTGCTGCCACCCGCCACTGCATTTCAGTGATGATCTATGTACAGGCCGTGGCTCCACATCCTCCACTGTAGATGTTACAA
Source organism: Trachemys scripta elegans (assembly GCF_013100865.1). Taxonomy (NCBI): domain Eukaryota; kingdom Metazoa; phylum Chordata; order Testudines; family Emydidae; genus Trachemys; species Trachemys scripta. Next base: position 95,191,443 of record NC_048298.1, read on the forward strand.
GGTGCCCAACGGGAGGACAGATCTGCATCTCATTGGTAGTTCCTGCTCTGCCACATCATCGCTCTTGAGGGTGGGGCTGGTGGCAGAATAGACCAGAGTAGCAGATCCACCATTTCTCACAGAAGGTTAATATCTGCAGGAATACCGAGCCCATGGATCTTAGCCTGTTTATGCGCCTTTGTAGGCTCAGCAGAACAGCATCAGCGAAGCTCTTCTGCATGCTGAAAAGTCACTGGCTGAGACCCCAGATCCTCACTGCCCACTCGTATCCAATCCACAGTAAGGGAGCAATTGCTCCTCAGGCCATTAGTAAGGCAAGAGGCTTTTTTGCATGAATCTTCATTGTTTAATTATAAATATTGTCAACAGGTCGCTGTGAAAACAGGAAACGATGCTGAAGTTTTGGTATTTTTTCCTCTTGTTACATTTGCTCATCCAGCAGCTTGATGCTAACCCTGGGCTCAAAGTGAGGATCACACAGAAAGGACTGGACTATGGTAATACTTCCAATAGTTACCTTGCAATAGGTTTTATTATTATATTGAGCCCTTAGTGCAAAAGTGTAAGAACATCCTGAGAATGAGTTGCTCACCGCTATAGAGAAAAGGAAGGTTTAAAGATTGAATGTAAGGAGGGAATGGCTTGGTGGGAGGGAGAAGAAGGTTCCATAGATATGGCAGGGCCAGTAAAAGAGCAACTCCCAAATATGGAGGGAAGGGGGCAGCATTAGAAATCCCCTAAACTTGGACTACATTGTGTAAACTTTCCAACTATGTTAGAGCAGCTGAAGAGGTCTCTGTACCCTTGCAGGCAAGAGGATCGGGCTGGAGATCCTGAAGCAAAGAATAAAAGAAGAAAGCTTCCCAGATTGGAGTGGCCAGGAGAAATCTGGAGTTGGCGATGTGGACTACACAATTTCAGGGTGAGCGAACTAGGAAAGGGTATTTAAAAACAATTGCACGAAATAGCTCTTTGCAATGTAATGTCAGCACCCTGCATGCTTTCTAAGGTACTGTGCTTATGTGTTGTCATGGCGATAACACCATGTCATACATTGATTATAATTTAAAGGGCAATGCACACATTTATGATTTGAGGCCGGAGGCAAATCCTACTGAAGTCAAAGAAAGCTTACCAGTGACCACAATGCACTTTGGATTACTCTGGGGTACTTGCTACTGATTCATAATATAGCTGTGAGAGTAAATTAAAAGTATTGTGCTACCAGCATGACTTGGGTAAATGTCCTAATAGCTGATTGACACCTAAGATATAGATACTGCAAATCAGTCTAACACAGTTATAAGAAAGAAAGAAAAAGGTAAACGTATTCTACTTATTGGTAGGAATCTTTGCAGGAAACGCCCATATTTTCAGATGAATAGGTCACACTGTACCTGAAGTATGAGTCTAAGGGCCAGCAGGTATGTCACTGACCAGGTTCAAAGATCTCAAATGCAGAAGGCAAACTGAGTCTCAAACACTGAACACAAGTAATACAGAAATTATAGATTATTTGGAGTAATGAAAAACACAAAATTAAAAATGTACAGGACCAAACTTTCAAAGGGGAGGGCAGAGGGTCTCAAGCAAATATATGTATGTAACTGTTAGTCTGCCTTTGATTGCTCAGTTTACTTTGAATGCACGCACAAATCACAGACATGGACGCACAAAGGTTAGACAGACATCCAGCTGGTTGTTCACATAAACCTTTACCTAATTTGCATGCACACTTGAGCTAACTGTATATGAAAACACACTGGCAAATACAAATGGGACATCACCCTTTGAAAATTTGGCCCATACAATCTCCAGAAAAACAGCAAGCAGGGACCGGATGTCTCTAGAAATTAGTAATAGATGGAGCTGGGTGAATATTGCAAATGTTATTAGTGAACATTCATTCAAACATTTTAAATGAATACGCTTCAACAATGATCTTTTGTGTTTGCTTCCCAGGACTAGTCAAGTGAATAAGCTGACTGGCAGGGATGTTCTCCAACACAGCAATTTGCGAATAGATGTTGCAAGAATAGTCACATAAAGTGAATTGGATATTAATAATTTCAAATATTCACCTCAGAATCTTGATTCTAAGAGATGAGACACATTCATAGAATCATAGAAACGTAGGGCTGGAAGGAACCTCAAGAGGTCATCCAGTCCAGTCCTCCATGGTGAGCCAGGGCCAAGTAAACCTAGACCATCCCTGACAGATGTTTGTTTGGCCTGTTATTAAAAACCTCTAATGACTGGGACATTCATGGCATTCATCTTATTCAGAATAGAAAGAGGGGTAGAGTTCAGTCCAGTGCTGGAGCGGGACATTTCTGCCATGGGGTAAGGCTCTGTCTTCTGAGAATTTCTCTCTCTCAGAAGCAGAGTTTGGCCCTGAATCAAGTTTAAACTTTGATTCAGATTCTCACAAACTAATATCCTTATTTCCGATTTTATAGGGTAAGAATTAACACCATTGAATTCCCAGATGCTTCCGTATCCCTCATACCTGGGATTGGGATTAAACTATCAACTCAACGTGCTTACGCAACCCTCAGTGTGAACTGGAGCATCAGGACCTGGTTGTTGTAAGTATAGAACTGTGTATCCCAAGTATTTTCTTGTGGAAGAAAAATTAAAATGGAAATTACAAAGTTTAGTTACCAATCTCACTTTTTCCAAGGTCAGGTACTTTTTATCAGTTAACAACATCCATTTGTTACCAAACGCCGTTCAGTCTAATAGAGCTCTCCAGTGTGAGACATTCCCTTCCAAGTAACACTGTGATGTTAATTGAGATCCCACCGCTAATGATGTGCCAGTGGCAAGTAAAAGATCAAAGATCTATTAGCGTGCCAGCATTGTCCAGACCGCTAGCTAACTCAGTGTTTAGGAAGTTTATTGTACAGTGGGTTGCACTCTATAATAATAACAGAGAGTCCTGTGGCACCTTATAGACTAACAGATGTATTGGAGCCTAAGCTTTCGTGGTTCGTCAGACACATGTCTATAATAATAAGGGCACTGTAATTAAAGGACAGTTACAGTGTGTGAGCTTCTGTGCTACGCCTCCCATGGTACAGCTACACACAGGTGTAATTTCCAGTTTGAGTAGACATACCTGCACTAACCCTGATCAAACTAGTGTGCTAAAAATAGCTGCATAGCGGCAGCTGCATGGAAGGTGGGATGGGATAGCAGCCCTGAGTACAATCCCATCTGAGACCCTAGGTATGTACTGAGGATGGCTAGCCTGTCCTGCAGCACATGCAGCTGCGACTATATGGCTATCTTAGCATACGTCTACCCAAATTACACCTCCAGCTGCAGTGTAGATATACCCCAAGAGGCACAGGATGGAATTCACAGCCTAGGGGAAGTGCAGACTATGGTGGCTTTAAGCCATCTTTACATCCTCCCACTCCTGGGCTTCTCTGGAGAGGCCCCCAGGACTGTGTAAGTTATTGTTGACTAACTAACACAGTGGGTGAACACTTTTCACAAAGCAGTCACTCTATATCTGACCTATCAGTCCTTGCACAACACTTACCTTATTCAAAAGATAAGCCTGGGAGCTTAAATTCATGACTTTGCTAGACAGTGAAAATCATGGTCTGAACAGAGACACTGGATTTATGGTTTATTACAATCTGTAACCCATTGATCAACCTCCCTCCCCCCAGCTTCATTTCCTCCCTGTATCTGGAGGGGTATTAATGGGCCACTTCCCCTTGAATGGTCCCTTGAAATATGTGTTATGTACTTATGCTGAACAATCTGTTCCATGTTGTATTTAGCTGTGACATGCTGAGTGTGTTTCCCAGGCCTGAAGAAGAGCTCTGTGTAAGCTTGAAAGCTTGTCTGTCTCATCAACAGAAGTTGATCCAATAAAAAATTATTACCTCCCACATTGTCTCTCCAAGTTACACTGTGTAAATTACTAAATTGTGGCAACCCCTGGGTGTGTTGCCATAACTTATATTATATTTTCAGATGAATATATCACAGTGCTGACTGGAATCTCCAAAGTGCTGCATGCAGCAGTCCTGTCCTCAACAAACCCCTCCCAACCAAAGCATGCCCCCTTCACCATGGCTTGCAAGGTGGTGTTAAAAGGACAGCTTCATGGCTGTCTTCCACAGTGGCTGCAGGAGCTAGCTATGGGGCTTTTAGGGCCTCTTTACTGCTCTGGCCCTTTTACCCAGCAAAAAGAGCTGGAGCTAAGGTGAGGATCTCACCCACTGTATTTACATTGTAATTGGAAGGTCAGATACCTGATTTAGACAGTATTACACCTTTGGTTTTCTTCTTAAAATATACACCCCTACATACAATTATTAGAATCCAGGTATATTAATTACATGGAACTAGATTGTAACTTTACAATCCAGCCCCACTAAGAAGCACCACATCACTATGTTGCCCCAGGAACAGACTATAAACCAGTTTGTGACACTTGAGAATCACCATTTGGTGCTTCCCCCTTGTTCCATGAGGGAGGGAATTGCATCAGCCTTTTTTGCTGGCTTAGCTTATTTCCCTCTGGGCTCTGTGGATGGCAGGGGGGCAGGTAGCAGCTTGCTGGATGTTGTTCTCATCCTGGCATGGGCTCCAGAGATATGGATAGCCCATACAGGAAAGTAAAGCTCCTATATTCCCGTCCCTTAGTCCCTTACTATCTTGCACGAGCACACAGGAGTGCTTATGACTGAGCCGATGGTATTTACACTGTTATTATCCTCCCGTCATGTAGTGAACTTTCTAGTGACATGACTTAGTGGCAATTAAAATCATCAAAAAGCCTAGCTACTCTGGAATTGCTCTGTCATTGCAGTCTAGCTGCACTGTAAAACGGTGCCTTGTTAGAAAATGTTACAGGGCATGTTACATACAGAGTATATCCACAGCCTCCAAACAATTAGTTATGGAATCATCACAATTAAACAGGGAAAACGTGTGTTAGGTCATATCTCGTCCCTTTCTCCAGCCAGTGAAGAACTCTTCCCTGCAGTGTATTCATCAATTTGAAATCACTCATGTAACAGGGCATCCACTGATCCCATTGTGAGACTATTCCACGGCCTAGTAGACCTCACAGTTAAGATATTTTTCCCTAATATTCAGCCTAAATTTCCTTTGCTAAATTTCATCCCTTTATTCCTATTCATACCACTGTGGGCCACCATGTACAATTCTTCTCCCATGCTATTTACATTCTTGAAATATTTAGATTGTAAGGGCAAAGATTGTCATTTCATTTTTACTTGTCTATAAAGTGCCATGCATACATATTGCGTTGAATAAATAATAACAAATACTTAATATAGACATTTATCATATCCTTCTTGGTCATCATTTTTCTGATCTCTACATTTTCAGATCCTGTACTCGTTCCTCCTAGGCCAGTCCTTCCAGTCCATTTTTGTTGCTCAGCTTTCAGTTCCCTTCAGTTAATGGTCCTAGTGTGTAGAATGACACCAGTTTGGACTCCAGGCTAAGGAAAATTTACTGCATTCTATGGGGAAATCATAATCACATTCACTCTAGAACCTAAGTAGCTCTTTCTATTGTAGTTCCACGGCTCTTGTGTCAGTGTTATTACAGATCACAAAGATCATGGGAGATTCACAATTTGGCATGGATCAGACAGTCTCTGTGAATTTATGACATTAGGCAACCTTGACAAATCCAACATCATTCCAGCATTCACACTTTCAAGATTAGTGTGTGGAACCTGATTCTTTACAGGAACTACCTCTACAATCTACTTTAATCATTAGAGACGGGCAAAACAATCTCATTTCCTCCTCAGTGAAAGAAACAGAGTCACTTTGTTCCATTAGATTCTTGGATGTTCCCTGTAAGTAGATTTTTCAACTGAGTTTGTTTTTGTCTGTGCAGCAAAGACAGCGGAAGTGGTACAGTGTCCATTTCAGGAGTATTTATTACAGCAGTCTTTACCATGTCACAAGATAGCACAGGTCACCCATCAATGTCACTGGATAGCTGCCAGATGAGTATTAGGGGTGTGGAAGTCAAGCTGAATGGAACAATCAGGTATGTTGCAAGAAATTTTATACACTCTAGTGCAGGGATTCTCAAACTGGGAGTTGGGAGGTTATTACATGGGGGGTCGTGAGCTGTCAGCCTCCACCCCAAACCCTGCTTTGCCTGCAGCATTTATAATGGTGTTAAATATATTAAAAAGAGCTTTTAATTTATAAGGGGGGGTTGCACTCAGAGCCTTGCTATGTGAAAGGGGTCACCAGTACAAAATTTTGAGAACCACTGCTCTAGTGGAAAGTAACAGAGTCAGTGGTGCAAGGCCCACTTGTCAAAATTAGTCACCCAGATACATTTTTAGGAGTCTGTGTGGTAATGTGGACACCAAAATCCAGAATGCAGTCCCTAATCCAGGTCCCCAAGTTTGAAAATTAGTCTTCTTGGGCCAGATTTTCAGAACATGATTTCATTTTGCGAGTACAAAATGTGTACACAAAAAAGATAGGATTTAAGTACACAAACTGTAATTTGCACAAACAAATTGAGTGTAAATGAATTTAGTGCTTGTGAAGTTTATCACTAGTGTCTGTTGGTGATAACACAGCAAAAATTGTATGCATGGGTTTCTTGTACAATTGGAGGCCAACTTGAGGCCCCTTTGAAAACGTAGCCCAAATTTTGATTGAAGTTCACCCTGAGAATTAAAATAAATATATCATTCAGAAGGGAGCATACACTAGTGGTACAGCTTCAGACATGTGGTTTGTGCTGGAGCCCTTTTTAGACAGTGATGGAGAAAGCATGGATGAATGAGCTGTTCCACCTGCTATTTCAACATTAATATTCATTGCTTTCTAGATAATATTCTAATCCTCAACCATAGGTGAGAATGAGAAGGCCTGTCCTATAGCAGAGCCCAGAGGTGGTACTGGGGGGGGGCCTTGTGGGGACTATAGCCACCGCAAAATTTGCCTTCGCCTCCCCCCCCGCCATACCCACTCCTCCCAGCTCAAAGGTCATACATTACCCAGATACTCCTCCACTTCTGCTGATGGTCCCACTGCCTTCAGAGCTGGGCTCTCGGCGAGCAGCCGCTGCTTTCCGACTACCCAGCTCTGAAGGCAGCACCTGCTGCCAGCAGCAGTGCAGAAGTAAGCCCAGGCTGGAGACCAAGGTGCCCTAGAGCAGCCCTGGTCCATGACCCTTCTCATAAGGGTGTGCCACCCAGGGCTGGTGGAGGGTCCGGGGCTCCCTGCACTAGCCCGGATTGACCAGCTCCAGCCCAGGCTCCTGGGCTCTGCCACATACAGTTGCTGCTCCCTGATGGCTCTATCAGCCCCAGAGCAGGTCCCCCTGCCCGGGCAGCTCTTACGGGCTGTGAGCAGTCGAAGGGCAGTGGGGAGCTGAGGATCAGCCGCAGCCCCGGGGCTCCGAGCAGGAAGAGGAGACAGGAGTGCCACGGCTGCACACACTATGGCACCAGCCAGAGCAGCAGCTGCACCTCACAGCCAACCTTCAGCTTCTGGCCTTTGACCAGGCAAGGGGCGTGGCCTAGGGGAGGAGGCGGGGCCGGCACTTAACTGAAGAGCGGGGGCGGGGGGCTGGTGCCCCTAGCTGAGGCTGATGAGCAGGCCTTCATGCAGCTGCCCAACCTAATTACTCCTAATCTTGATGGTGCTTTTTATTTCCGTAGATCTTAGTGTTCATAGCACTGAAATGATCTCCATTCAAAAGGTGGCCTTTTGGCAGTTTTCAGATTACAGACAGGTCCAATATACACTGGGCTTTTATCCTCCTACAGGTTATGTTGTGATACTGGGGCCTACAAATAAATGAGTACAACACTTATTAGATTAGTTGTCTGCTAGGATATTAGATTTCACAGAGGTCCAGTTTACACCTATAAGTATATTAGGATGTATGACACACAGTAACTATAGTGTTCAACTAAATGAAGCAATGGCCTTTCTCTTCTTTTTCTTTTCTCCAGCTGGCTCTATAAATTCTTTACTAAATACCTGGAGAAGCCCATTCAAAGGAGCTTGGATACACATGTAAGTCTTTATAAATTGTTTAAAGGGAGAAACTTAAGGAATACATGGACCTGCATCATCTCAGAGGCAACAGTCTTGAACTTGATTAAGGAATTACCTGACAACTAGAAAAAATACAACCTGATTCTACACTGACCAGCACGTTCATCAGCATCCGTTTGCAGGCACCAACTTCTAAATAAGCTCTGCAATTCCTGGTCATGGCAATAAGCATAAACACCATAGGGTCAGATTCTCCCTCTGGCTGACTTGCACAAAGGGGCTGTAGCAGTGCCAGCAACTTAGCTCATGGAGTTTCTGTGACGCTCAGTTATTTTTTACATTCATGCTCCTCATACTCAACACATCTGTGGCTATGTACATCATGGTTGTCAGTTAAACTGCATATGTACCTCATGAGGAATAAAATAGGAATTTGCAGACCTGCCACTAGAGAGTGAGATAATCACAGTTACATGAGCAGATCTGACTTTCATCCACTAGAGAGGGAAGGATACAATATATACTAGCCAGTATGTAACTTCTCTGAATTTTTATACAGTCATGTCCAAACATCAGACAAGGGATCCAGCAGATTGATGCACAGCTCAGAATGCTTCAGGGTGAGTCTCTGACGCTGCCTTTTCTTTACAATTCTCATCTTATGCTGTTCAGATTTTGTTGTTTTCTTGTCAGCTACTGTCACAGATCTCGGTTGAGCTCCCACTCCTGGGTGCCCATCAGACGGCTGTGATGGGTCCCTGGTTGGTTTAAACTTCCTTGGGTCTCAGCAATCTGCAGCACTGTTTTCTCCCTGGGCTTCTCTGGCACATTTCTTGGGCACTGACTCTCAGCCTGCTACTGGCAATGGAGCCTCTTAGACACCCAGAACCAGCACTGATGCTCCAAGATACCTCAATAGTTTAAACGCATCCTCTCCCAGAACTCCATCAAATGGCGTGAGCCTGCTTGGTTATAGTTTATCCTCTCAGGAGGCACATGGCAGTTGTGAAGCATAAAACACACACAGAGACACCCTGCGCATTACTCTTTTATGTAACAGATCATTTATAAAACAACATCCTAAATGCTTTCCACTTGCTAGCTCGCCCTTCCCTTGGGAATCCTTGGAGGCCCATCTGTGTTCAGGAAGACAGGTTTCCAAAAGGCGTAGTACTTGCCCGTTCCTTGCCACAATATTTGAAGGGTCCATTCTTCCCTCTCTGTAAGCACAGAACTTCAATTGAAATCAACTGGAAGTTACAGACTCCTAGGATGTGCTCAGAAGTGGTTGACAGTGTCAAGAAATGCCAATGCCTCCTTCAGTTCTGAAGAGTTTCCCACAAAAGCAGAACTTGGGGAAAGTGGTCAACTAACTGTTGGGTGGGACAAGAGGAGAGTTGGGTCTGAATCATTGTTGGTCAGGGGGATTTCTTAAGGGAACACCTTGGATTCTTAACCACAAACGTTTGTTTTGATTTTTTCCTCCCTCCTTGTTTTGAGCATTTTCTCGTCCAAGAAATGCATTCACTCTTAATTAAACATTACTGGCTGTGTTATACTTAATAACTGTTTTGGTTTTGTTTTGTCTACTGCCTTTACAGTCCCAACCCAGATCGATGCCTTTGCCCAAATAGACTACTCCCTAGTTAACTCTCCAGGAGTCTTCCAATCATACATTGATCTGGACTTAAAGGTAATTGTCTTTAATGCTAGTTGTCTGGAACTGTGCTCTTTTGATAGACTTCTTATCCTTTGTTAGATTGGCATGGTTATTTATTATTATTATTATTATTGTTTATATGTATGACCATAGCACCTAGGAGCCCCAGTCATGGCCCAATACCCCGTTGCACTAGGTGCTGTACAAAAACAGAACAAAAAGACAGTCCCTGCCCCAAGGAGATTACAATCCAAGACAGGAGACAACAGATGGTTGGTTATGTTTCAACATATGATCTGAATCTGATGAGAGACTCCAAAGCAATGTCTCATTTAGTTTGTTTTTTCCAACAATTCTGTTGTAGAAACATGACATGATTGTTAAATAAATTAACAGAACAGGGTCATTTTGATTCTGTTGGTCAGTTTCCCATAGCAAGTAGAGAGCAGTAAAAGAAGACTGAGCAGGTTAAAAGGAAAAAGAGAGAAAGGAAAAGAGGGAAAACACAGCATGTAACCCACCCTAGGAGAAGAGAGGGAAGTAAGATTTCAGGACTGATTATCCTGTCCATTGATTTCAATGGGAGTTGTATGAATTAGAAGATCAGAACCCGGGAACGAGAGAGGAAGAGAGAGTGTATATTTTAGGAGCAATGATTAAGCAACAAATCCAGGAAGTAGACAGAGAGAGCTCTTGAACAAGAGCAAGCCAAGTCTGAAGAGTACTGCTGAGGCTATGGCAACACTACAACGCTTTTAGTGACACGGCTGTGCCGCTACAGCCATGCCGCTAAAAGGCACACAGTGTAGCTGCTGTTTGTCGGCAGGAGAGAGCTCTCCTGGCGACAAAAAACTTCCACCCCCCACGAGCGGCAGCAGCTTGGTTGGCAGGAGAGCGCTACTGCCAGCAACGCGCTGTTCACACTGGCGCTTTTCATCGGTAAAACTTTTGTTGTTCTGGGGGGTGTTTTATTTAACACCCCTGAACGACAAAGTTTTGCTGACAAAGTGCCAGTGTAGACAAAGCCTAAGACTCCAGACCCTGAGAGATTCCTTCAACTAAGGGAAACATGAGGGATGATGCATCTTGCTTAGGTGTGATGCTGAGTAGTAAGATTTTCTTTTCATGCTATGTGAAGTGTAAAAACAATCTAGTTTTACTACGTGGATACATAGTTTGGATTTTTAATATCCTGAGTATTTTCACTATTAAAAAAATAATTTTAAATTTTGTTTTGTTTTGTAAAAACATACATGGGGGGGGGGTTCTTTAAAATATTCTAGTTTCAGAAATATTCAGCACTTCAGAGTTTAAACCTTTACTGTTTCTCTCCTGGTAATGTTATAGTTCATGCAATAGTTACTCCAAGTATATTTGGCTTTTCCTATATTTCTTTTTCTTTCTACATCACCTGTGCTCCTTGGCCTGCACTGGCTACCAATTTGTTTCTCGGTGCATTTCAAGGTGTTGATTTTGATCTGTAAAGCCCTGTATGGTTTAAGCTCAGGCAGCTTTGACCTAGTAGGTCACTAGGAGGAGCACTAGAGAATTTTGTAGTGCATGATAGTAGGGCCCACACAGCCAATTAGTGCATGATAGGCTAGCATGCTTGTAGATCTAGACTCCAGCTTGCCACTCATTAAGTATCCTTGTGGACAAACCCTTAGAGCAGGGCTGGGGAACCTGTGGGCTGGATCTGGGCCACTGCTTCCTTTCATCCAGCCCATGGCAAGTCTACACGCCGTGAGCCAGAAGCCCCGAGCCTCGGAAACTCCCACGCGGGGCTGGAGCCACAAGCACTGGCTCACCCCACTACAGGGCCTAAAGTCAATATTTAGGCACAGAAATAAGTTGCCTCATTTTCTAGAGTGCTGACCCTTGAGTAGCCTCTGGTGTCTTCAGTGGATGCTCGGCATCTTTGAAAAACGGGCCAAGAGCATTCTCCGTGGAGGGCCCTGTAAGATCCACCATTGTAAATGCATTCAGAGTTTTTGACAGGCTCTGATTTTACAAATGACAATAATATTTTTCAGGGCGCAATCTATCCAGTTGGAAATTGGACTGACCTTGCCTTTGTACCAGCTCCCTTCATTCTCCCAGACAAAAGTGATTCTATGCTTTACTTTGGCATCTCTGAGTATTTCTTTAGGTCTGCCTCGCTGGCTTATTACACAGCAGGGGCCTTCAACATCACCATCGTAGAAGAGGTGAGTGGCACTTGCAGATGAAGGGATTAAAAATGTTCCAGGTATGGTCCTTCAGAGAAGGGGATTTTACAAACTCATTTGCAGTGCAATTACAGGCTCAGTGTTAACCAAGCCATGCAGTTATCAGAGTGTGATCATGGTCTCTAATACTAATTCTTTATTTTGCCATTATGTAGTATCTAGATTTGTCAGGCCAAATTCAAAGGTACAACTGAACAAGGTACAAAATAGGCACAATTTACCTTCAAAAGTGACATGTAACAGATCTGAACCATATGCGCCTCTGAAAAGGACAAGGAAATTCATTTCTGGGGACTCTGCTGCCTTACTGGCAGCTTTCTGAGGAGCCTGTTCTGACTCAAAGTACTAGGAGGGATGCCTGGAACTGAACTGGCTCTACCTGTGGGCTCAGCAGATGTCAAAAGCATAGCAGTTTTGCCTGTACCTGGGAAGCCGAGCAGAGCTTTGAGACCTGTCTCCAGTGGATTCTGTATATCCCAGCAACAGGCGGCTACGGGCCCAAATGTGAGCAGAATATTGCACCTGTATTTCTGCAGAAGGTTTTAATCTTTGTTTCTCCAATATGCGGGTTTTTTTCTTTTGGGCACGTTAGTGAGAATTTGACTTAGGGCTCTAGGACTCCCCCTAGGAATTTTCCAAGGTTCAAAGGCACTGGGTCAATAAAATGGCAATAAATAGCAGATTTAAAGAAAACCTAGACATGAAGCTCACACAGGATGGAATAATTTCTTTCATTTGTTTTGCAGCTTTCCAGTTATTTTAATGTAACGACGGAGACATTTGGCAGCATCATTCCTGAGGTGGGTATCTTTAATTCTGCGAACCCTTAAGAAACCACCATAGCTAGTCCCAGTCATCTGAGTAATGATTAATCTCCAATGGTTTGGTGGAGCCACTGTGCATGACTGTGTTGGAGAAGGGGAAGATGCCCAGTGGCTGGGAGGCAGGTCCAGGTCACGACTCTTGCCCCGAGTGAGTCCTAACTGGCCCCACGACATCTCTGCTAAGAACCCCTTTCTCCTGCCCAAATTTGCATGACTTGGGTCACCTGGCTGCTGGCTTCTGATGGACCAGCAGGTGGGAGAGAGTGTGCATCAGCAGCTCAGGATGATGATGGTGGTGAAGAGCTATTAATGAATAGCAAAGTGGTTGCATGTTGGGAAACAAAGCTGGCAGGTAGGCAGGAAGGAAGCATTGGGCTTTCTGCCTGTGTGAGGAAGGTGCCAACTTCTAACATTTGCATGTGGTCTATGGAAGGACAAGGGAGATGGTGGGGTCTCCTTTAGTTTATGTGAGGAAGATGGACAGAGCAGGAGTGGAGAGGGCAGTGAGGAGGCAGCTTGGGCTCCTGCTGGGCTGGAGAGACAAACTGAGGGAATGAAAATGGATATAAGAACTAGTACCAAATGCTGAGCATGTGTCTAAACAATCTCAGCACTCTAGGGATTAAATGTTCCTGTCTATTTCCAGGGTGACCATAGATTTTTTCCCATCATAAATGCAGTAGCCACGCTCCTAAGCCAAGTTCCTCATAATCATATTTATCTGCAAAGCACCATGCACTCTAATGGTGATACGTTGGTGCCTCAGCCTCTTTGTTGGCTTGTTTGAGTGCCATATTCATGTTTCCTTTTTCTCAGACATGTTCACAAACTAGAATTTATTCCTCTGGAAATTGCTTCCCTTCATCTATTGAAGGCAATGGGGCTTCTGGTAATGGAGGGGATTTTCCTCCACATTCCTGATATGGCCAAGATGATCAGGTCATCATCACAGGAGACATTCCTATTCCTGTTGCCATAAGGAATCTACCATCATGTTAACACCTTGTCTAAAGTTTGATTTTCAGGAACCCTTTCAAAATAACAATTTTAATGAATGATAAGTTCGCTATTCAGATTTGTTCTATATAAAAGCTACTTTCAGACTCTCCTTCTTTGCCTTGAAACCCTACAGATTGCCAAGTATTATGTAGAGGCACGGCCCGCAATGTTGAACCTGAGGGCTGCTGCTGCACCTGTGGTCAGTTTACAGACAGACACCTTTACTCTAGAAATCTGTGCCACCATGGAGGTGCTTGCTGTCCTGCCGGACTCAACCACCCAATCCATCTTTACAGTGAACATAGTAAGTACCATGGACCGGAGGATTACATTCCATCTAGGAGTTAAAATATGTTTGTTCTTCCACACTGTCAGAAACCAAGGCATTTGAAGGTCCTAGAGGTCAGTACCTGCAACACATAGGGGCAAATTCTGCCCTTAAATAAGCAAATTCCATTAATTTCAGCCAGGGGTTGAACACAAATGTTTGGGGGCACAATCTGGCAGGTATTGCTATTGGGAGGTGAGTTTTCTAAAAGAGGAATAAAAACCCACTTATATTACTACCTCAGTTATCTGAAGCTTAGTTCTCTAGAATTCCCTGTTATACAGCAATGGGTCATGTCCCCTGACATCTCTTCATTACATTGAAAATGTCCTTGATTAATGAAAATCTCACTTGTCCATACTTTAAATATTGCCAGTGACATTGAGATAATCAAGGCTGAACTGTACACAAACCCCAGATCAGGCAGAAAGTAGCACTGTATGAGACAGCTTCAGTATTTATCAAAGAAGGTGGAACTATTGCATTTTAAATGATATAAGGAGACTATTTTTGTGTCTGAATCTAAAAGAAGATCCCATTCTATATGGCTATAGTAACTCAAGACTCTTCTCTCCTGCAGATAGCGAACACCAGTGCCAGTCTGACTATATTTGAACAGAAGCTGATTGGCTCATTATGTCTGAACAGGTAAACACAGGACAGCTTGACCTGAGGCCATTCAGGAAGCAACATTAGTGATCCCAGTATTAAGACACAACAGGACTTTATTGTGTCAGCCTAGCTATGCAGTTAGTCCAGCATGAGGAAAAGACTGCCAATGCAATTCAACTTCTTTCTCACAAGGGTAGGGACCCTGAGATGCTTTTGGCTACGTTGCCCAAATCCTGTGGATGAAAGACAACCATATTTTAGGATCACTGAATCTTCTTCTGTTGCTTCATTCTGTACTTTTCTATAGAGGGCTTAGTAAAGGAAACTGTGTTGGATTTGTTAGTCTAAAATCTTTCACCCAGATTCTCTCCTGTGCTTAGATCAGCTCATCACCAGAGAAAGGCAGGGCTCATCAGGGAAGCTAATTATGATTCCCTGATTTGCTTGGTCATTCTGCACCAGTCCCAGCATAAGTTAGACCAGCCATGGCATTGCTCTAACGTATGCTAGCTGTGAACAGCCTCCCATGGACTGTCTGCCAGCTGGGGATAGCTGGTGCACATTGTGCCCCAGTCATACATCTTCCCCACTCCTGGCATGCCCCATCTGTCAGGCTGGATAGGAGGGCGGCACAGGGGCCTATTATGATGATTCTGCATCACTGATAGCTCCCCCACATGGAGGAGGCCTGATCCAGCTGCTTTCCAGCCCTTTTGTGCGACCAGAGCCGGGCAAAGGGGCCAGAACACAGGAAAGAATTTGGGCTGGTCTATGTATATGCTACAGTAGTGATTCCAAGCATTGGCATTGTGACTCCCAACTGGTCAGAAAGCTGTCATCTGAGGTCATGACATTTCCTATAGAATTTAAGTTTTCATTAAAAAAAATAGAACCCAGATTTTCAAATGCGTGTGTCTAAAAGCATGGATGATGGTCTGTCCCTCCCACCTGACAGGATCAGACTCTGAGTGCCAAGCACCCATTGGTTTATGAAGTAGGGTGATGGGAACCCGAGCTCACATGAGTCCTGTCTAGAAAAACAGTAACAGGCAAGAAGAATTAGAGATGTCCTAACTCCAGAGACTCTCAGGAGGGAGTTCCTAAGGAGAGTAGTGGGGTGTCAGGAACCTAACAAGGAGGGTGTGGTTAGGAAGTCCTCAGAATGGTTTACAGGGAGGAAGGTTTCAGTGGGCGAACCCCAGAAAGCTTGCAAACTGAACTGAACTTCTGAACGTTTTTCAGCTAAGCCATCACCATCAGTAACATTCTCCAAGTGGAATTTCACCGCCTAGCTCCTGTAGCACATTTCTCTCAGTAGGATCTGAGAGCCAGGGGATCTTTGGTGCTTGACCTGGTGCAGTTAAATGTATGTATCAGTGAGACGTACACAATGAAACATAGAGGAAGAAGTGCACTCACAATCCTGGATAAACTTATCCCAGACCACATTTCTGTGCACATTCCAGGCAATGCCCTACAGAAACACTCCTGCTCTTTTCTGTGGAAGGCAGCATGTAGGATGTCTTGCTATAGAGAAGTGTCTTGTCATGGGAATATCATAGGACCTGAAGTCACTGAGGGTGACTGTCCATGACTAAAACAATGTGCCTTCATCCTTTATAATGACTCCTCTTTTACTACTTTCCTTTCAGATTCCACCTCTTCCTGGCCGACTCCAGTGTTGGGTTCTTTGAGGTAAGTTGATGGTTTCAGTGTCTAGGAAACAAGAGTCAAGAATCTCAGGGAAAATGTCAGTCTGAAGAGTAAGGAGCAGAATTTCCGTACACGCATTTCTAAATCTTTAGACTTCATCCTTGGGTGGTTCTTTTCTCTCTTTCTGGAACTCACTCTGTCAATATCCTTTCTGCTGTATATATATTTATTGCAGTACTACTTCTCAGCAACTCTTCAGTGCTCCTAAAAATGAGATGTTTTCCAATCTCTCTTCTTTATGTATCATGTTTCATCAGAGAGGCACTAAAATTATGACCACAAAGCGTACAACAGTCATCAGAAATGCAGCAATAGGAGGAGCAGCATGTTGTAGGCAGGGCCAGTGCAAGGATATTTTGCGCCCTAAGCAAAACTTCCACCTTGCGCCACCCCCACTCCCCCGCACATCGGTTCATTGAGGGGCAAATCCCAACGAGCCTTTATAGACCCCAGGGGCCAGCCTGCCCAGGGGCCAGCCATGCCCAGGGGCTGCTCCCCAGACCAGGTTCCCCACCCCCACCCCCTGAACTCCCCTGGAGGGTGCACAGTCCCCCTGCAAGCCCTTCCCACCCCACCCAGGCAACCCCCGCCCCGAGTCCACTCACTGGCTTTGCCGGGCTTGGGCCGCTGCAGCAGCCGCCTACCAGAGAGCCAGAGCATCCCCTTGCGGCAGCAGCAAGCCCCAGCCATGGAGGAGCCAGCGCAGCGCAGGGGGGCAGCAGCCCTGTAAAGGCGGCGGCGGCGCCGCTAGCGGGGAGCAGCCGCGCCCCCTCCGGGGGCTCCTGCATGCTGCAATGGATGCATGCAGGCGCTGGCCCCCATGGACCCCCCGTTCCTCCCTCACCTAGGGTTACCATATTTCAACAACCAAAAAAGAGGAGGGGGGAGAACCCCACCCTAGCCCCACTGCCTCCTGAGATCCCCCCACCCTAACTGCCTCCCTAGGACCCTACCCCTTACCTGTCCCCTGACTGCCCCAACCCTTATCCACACCCCCACCCCCAGACAGACCCCCAGGACTCCCACGCCCCATCCAACCACTCCCCGCCCCCTGACAGGACCCCCAGAACTCCCGACCCATCCAACCCCCCCTGCTCCCTG